>NC_091330.1:4337459-4512459 GCF_038502225.1 Cherax quadricarinatus | reverse complement strand
CAGCACACTGCTGATCTGTACGATTTTGTTCAATTCTCAGCTCCCGAGGGAAGAACCTGACCCAGCTAAGAGTTGTCACACCCACACAGGCAGCTCCCCCCACACACACACCACAACTATTTCCCCACACCGTACGGAAATATCGTGTCAACAGTATGTATACTAATAGATTTCCTGGCAAAATTATAGGAAGGCTCCCTTGCTAACCTGACGTCTCGTGACTCTCTCCATGGCAAGCAATGGGTTATTTACAATCGTGTCATTCATAACTGATTTGATGGGACGTGAGCTAGAGCACACCACAACAGTGCTGTGTAAGATTTATCTGTTAAAAGCTATACTGTGATCACAGTGCGGGGCCTATGCTAACTTTCCTCGTGTGTATAGAAATATACTTAGCTGGTTGTAGCTTTTTAGGCCAGTGTGGTCCAGGAGGTAGTGCTCTGAAAAGCAAAAAGGGCACAAATAACCCTAACATAGGAGGGAGGAGCTTACGACGACGTTTTGGTCCGACTGACCTGCTGGTTGTAGGACTCGCCTACACTCACAACCCACCCACACACACAACCCACCCACACACACACAGCCCACCCACACACACAACCCACCCACACACACAACCCCCCCACACACACAACCCACCCACACACACACATCCCACCCACACACACACATCCCACCCACACACACATCCCACCCACACACACATCCCACACACACACACACACATCCCACCCACACACACACATCCCACCCACACACACACAACCCACCCACACACACAACCCACCCACACACACAACCCACCCACACACAACCCACCCACATACAACCCACCCACACATGCAACCCATCCACCCACACAACCCACCCCCACTCACAACCCACACACACACACAACCCACCCACACATACAACCCACCCACACACACAACCCACCCACACACACAACCCACGCACACTCACAACCCACCCACACTCACAACCCACCCACACTCACAACCCACCCACACACACACAACCCACTCACACACACAACCCATCCACCCACACAACCCACCCACACTCACAACCCACCCACACACACACAACCCACTCACACACACAACCCATCCACCCACACAACCCACCCACACTCACAACCCACACACACAACCCACCCACACTCACAACCCACACACACACACCACCCACCCACACAAACCACCCACACACACAACCCACCCACACACAAAACCCACCCACACACACAACCCACCCACACACACAACCCTCCCACACAACCCACCCACCCAACCCACCCACACACACAACTCACCCACACACACAACCTACCTACACACAACCCACCCACAGTCACAACCCACCCACACACACAACCCACCCACACTCACAACCCACCCACACTGAAATCATACAAGAAACGTAAAATAATATGTTTTTCGTTTAATTATGCACGTCTGTTCAAAGGACCAAAGTATATTCTAGGATACACGTTAAGACACATGTAGAGCGTCTTACTGTCAATTTGCAGACCGTGGTTCCCCCATCCCGTCCACCCTTCTAATTATTCATTGATAGTTGTTTATTACAACTTAACTTGAGTTCATGCATGCTAAGATATGGATGAGGTGCTTGAATATTCATCGTGCTTACTCTTCTAATGCTCCAGGTATTAAGTATTGGCTGTTAGACTACTACAGCCCCCCACACAAACCCCACGAAACGTCTGAAATAAAGATACCCAGATGTTGCACATGTGTCTGATTTTTATCTTAGCTTAAATAATAGATCAGTTAGCCTGACCTCAATTGTGGGAAAGTTGATGGAATCAATTGTGGATACAATTTCAAACCATCATGAATGATATAATTTAATCAATAAATCTCAGTATTTTTTTTTTAAAGGGCATTCTTTCCTTGCGAATTTACTAACCTTTTCACTAGAGTAATAGAGGTGGTAGACAAAGATAAAAAATATGATTTTGCATTTATGGACTTCAGAAAAAACCATACCCCCGGCCGGGATTGAACCCGCGGTCATAGTCTCAAAACTCCAGCCCGTCGCGTTAGCCACAAGACCAGCTAGCCACAATAAGATTCATCCAACTAGGTATATTTCTACACCATAGGAAAGTTAGCACAGGCACCTCTGTGACCACAAATGCAAGTTTTTACAGACGAATCTCCAGCTAGCGTGGCCGTGACGAACTCTAGCTCAAGTCCCGGCCGGGGGTATGGTTTATTTGCAATCGTGTCATTACGATTTCTTGAGTTATGGACTTCAGTAAAGGCTTCCATAAAGTTCCACACACGAGACTGGTGAAAGAAGCCGCTCATGGTATTGGATGCAAAATTCTCTATTGGATTAAGTTGTAGATGCACATAAATGGGAAGAAAGCAGAATGGGAACCCATTCACAATCTTCATAAACGACATAGATCACGAAATAAATAGCGGAATAAGTATGCCGATGACACTAAACACGACCGTCAGGTAATTCTTGTTGAGGACACTAGAAAGCTAGTGGACGACCTGGATAGGTTGATGCTCTGGTCGGAGAAGTGACAAGAGGCAGTTGAGTGCAGACAGATGTAAGAATCTGATCCTAGGAACATAGCTATGGTACTTATATGCTAAGTAATGCAGAAATTAGTCTAATACGTTGCCAAAAGGTTTAGGAGTTCTGGTTAGCAGAAAGTTAATGGCAAAACAACAGTGGACAAGTTTCTTGGCTTCATATCATGAAGAATAGATAACATAGGTCATCAGGATATACTCAAGTTTCTATGTTTGGCCTCGTTTAAATTATGCTGCTCAATTCTGGTCTCAGTGTTACAGAATATACATAAATGCGCTTTAAAATATACAAAGAAGAATGACGATGTTTATCCCATATATCAGAAACCTTTCCCATGAAGATAGGCTGAAGGCACTGAATTTGCATTGTGTGAAGATGTGGACTCGTGGGAGAGGGACATGAAGTGTACAAGTAGCAAACAGGAATAAATGACGGGGATATAAACGGCACGCTGAAAATATCTAACCAATCACAGGACTAGTAGCAACGGATTCAGGCTGATTAAGTTGAGATTTAGAAAAGGTATTGGGAAGTACTGGTCTGGCAACAACTGTAGATGAGTGGAAGAAACTCCCAGGTAGCGTCATTGAGGCGAGAACTTCGTGTAACTTTAATTATAGGCTGGGGTGAGTGGGAGTGGTTGAGAGAGAGCTGACCTGCCTAGCTTCGGCCAATAGGCTTATTGCAGTGTTTATTCTTAAGTAACTGAGAGGCAGGGCCAGCAACAGACTCGACCCTGGTAACCACAACTAGGTGAGTGAACAGGCATGCATACACGCGCGTGAGAGTGGATGGGTGGGAAACAGGGAAAGAAAAAGTGACCTATATCCTTGTGCTGCCAAATTAATGCGAGTACTAAGGAGAGAGTAGTCAAGTTGACCTCAGCTTGAACATATACGGTACTGGACACTATGAACCAAGCTAATTTTTTTTTTACCTAGCCTTCTCATGAAAATGACTTGGCTGTTTTTCTAATCACCATAAACGACACTGATTTCACTTCCATTACCTGCGAAGATATCAGTTTGTGTTCAAGTTTGTCGTCACCGCACTTGAGAAAACTTGTTTTTGTCTAATAATGCTAATTTATATTCGTAAGTATTTCTTTACTTTAGAAATTATTGTAGAAATACATGTGGTTATGTGTGTGTTTACGGCGTGTTACGACCCACACAGTCCCTAAGTGTTTAGAGGCTGCTGTGAGAGCAGTAAACAACAAAATCCTATTCAAATATGGTAGCTATAACCTGCCAGCGAGATCACATGTACACACACACATTATATATATATATATATAATATATATATTATATATATATATATATATATATATATATATATATATATATATATATATATATATATATATATATATGTGTGTGTGTGTGTGTGTTTTTATAGGTGTGTGTATTAGAACACAAGAAACCATTCGTGGCGAAACGTTTCCTCAATAAATATGTTAAACTATGCATAAGTGCCTTTGCCCACAAAGGAAATTATACAATTTGGAACGAGATAATGTGTAAAATATATATATATCCAGTGGACATGTGTGATCATGCGGTGACTAGCAGCTTGCTAACTCAGAGGTCGTTAGCCCAGATTGTTCTGACCACATGACGCTAAATTTGCGAGTGTGTTTAGGAGAATGTTTGTTGTGGCATTCTCAGCCCACACACTGTTCAAAAGCTCGTGTTTGGGTGGCTGCACAAGGCGCCTTCTAGCAATCCGGAAATGAAAGTAGGACGAGTGAACTTTACACTGAGGGTACTCGTAGTCTGGCAGGGAAATGCGAGAGAGGAGTCAATGTCGCGTTTTAAAATGTGAGAGGAGTCAATGTCGCGTCTTCAAATGCCTTATCATTCTGAGACACTATGTACTTACCCGGAGACAAATGGCGCAAGACCATGTGGGGAAACATGGAGACAGTTTACAGGGAGGCTTCTCTTGAAGAATCCTGTGTCACAGGCGAAACGCCTCCAGTAAAAATTCCTCTCTGCAAATTGTTTATTGTATGCACTCGTTTATTTCTGACAGAGGTGCTCGGAGTCTCCGTTCCTGGCCCCGCCTCTTAACTCTCACATGACTGCTTTCTCAAGTTTCTTCCCTTGGAGGGGAGGACGTGTTCCTTGTTGCTGGTGAAGGGCTCTTGATCCAAAGTACTGGAGCTACTCTCCTCTTCTTCAGATGAAACCTGAATTCCTTCCATTCTTTACGTGATGGTTGTATAACCTTTACGGGTTTAGCGATTTCTCATAAAAATAATTCAACACGTTTCTTGCCTCATGGGCCTTTTCGTATCTACACTTAAAACTGCGTAGGATTTTTGTTTCACCACTTAACCACCTGAGACTGAAAAAGTGCTTCCTAACATCTCTGATTCATTTGCTACCTTACCGGTATTGTAGATCAATGGTTCAAAGAACCGACACGTTGATAAATTAGACACATGTGCAACCAAACCATACCCCCGGCCGGGATTGAACCCGCGGTCATAGAGTCTATGACCGCGGGTTCAATCCCGGCCGGGGGTATGGTTTGTTTGCAATCGTGTCATTACGATTTCTTGAGACATGTGCAACTCTTGGGTATCTTTATTGACGAAACGTTTCGCCACACAGTGGCTTCATCAGTCCATACCTTACCGGTAGCTTAATTGTTTGAGAGCTCGGCTCACAACCGAATGCTCTCTGATTTAATACCCGGACGAGTCGACAAGTACATGCATGCCTCTTAGCACCTGCTGCCTCTATTCACCTAGTAATAAGCAAGTACCTAGTTGTTGCGACTGTTGTACGTAGCATCCTGAGAGGTGTTACGACCGTTGTGCGTAGCATCCTGAGAGGTGTTACGACCGTTGTGAGTAGCATCCTGAGAGGTGTTACGACCGTTGTGCGTAGCATCCTGAGAGGTGTTACGACTGTTGTGAGTAGCATCCTGAGAGGTGTTACGACTGTTGTGCGTAGCATCCTGAGAGGTGTTACGACCGCTGTGAGTAGCATCCTGAGAGGTATTACGACCGTTGTGAGTAGCATCCTGAGAGGTGTTACAACCGTTGTGAGTAGCATCCTGAAAGGTGTTACGACCGCTGTGAGTAGCATCCTGAGAGGTGTTACAACCGTTGTGAGTAGCATCCTGAGAGGTGTTACGACTGTTGTGAGTAGCATCCTGAGAGGTGTTACGACTGTTGTGAGTAGCATCCTGAGAGGTGTTACGACTGTTGTGAGTAGCATCCTGAGAGGTGTTACGACTGTTGTGAGTAGCATCCTGAGAGGTGTTACGACCGTTGTGAGTAGCATCCTGAGAGGTGTTAAGACTGTTGTGAGTAGCATCCTGAGAGGTGTTACGACTGTTGTGAGTAGCATCCTGAGAGGTGTTACGACCGCTGTGAGTAGCATCCTGAGAGGTGTTACAACCGTTGTGAGTAGCATCCTGAGAGGTATTACAACCGTTGTGAGTAGCATCCTGAGAGGTGTTACGACTGTTGTGAGTAGCATCCTGAGAGGTGTTACGACCGTTGTGAGTAGCATCCTGAGAGGTGTTAAGACTGTTGTGAGTAGCATCCTGAGAGGTGTTACGACCGTTGTGAGTATCATCCTGAGAGGTGTTAAGACTGTTGTGAGTAGCATCCTGAGAGGTGTTACAACCGTTGTGAGTAGCATCCTGAGAGGTGTTACGACTGTTGTGAGTAGCATCCTGAGAGGTGTTACGACCGTTGTGAGTAGCATCCTGAGAGGTGTTAAGACTGTTGTGAGTAGCATCCTGAGAGGTGTTACAACCGTTGTGAGTAGCATCCTGAGAGGTGTTACGACTGTTGTGAGTAGCATCCTGAGAGGTGTTACGACCGTTGTGAGTAGCATCCTGAGAGCTGGTACCGTACATAGAGCCGGGCTCTGAGAGGCGCCGAGGCAGGACAACAGTTTATAGTTTACAATTCGTGTGTTTACAAAAGCGATCAAAGATTTTAAAGAAGGAATCAGTATTTACAAGAAATAATTATATATTTTCCTTGTACAGCAGTATATGATACGACACATGTGAAGCAATGATCTTAAATCCGAAACGTTTCGACTAGAGTAGACTTCTTCTGTCGTATACAGAGGAGGCAGCAGAAACAGTAGAGATGTAAAAAACGATGTCATGAGTCCGTCACCTTCGAAGATGTAGCTTTGAGGTGGTCAGTCCCTCACATTCACTACAGATGAAGTTACTTTTTTGATTCTGAGATAAAACAACAATACAAAAATAAACACATTATATTAAAATTGGAAAAAAAAAATAAGTACGTGAACCATATAAAGAATATTGAAAGCTAAATGGCTTCGTAGCATCAATGCCTCTCAAGTGAAGTTCCTTGAGGCCAACGAGGGGCTCTTGATCCAAGGAATGGTGCCTTGTCTCCTCATATTTGGATTGAATATGAATGCCTCCCATGCCCAAGGAGCTATATGACCCCCTACGGGTTTAACCCTCCCCTCTTAAATATAATAATAATTGCGTGAGTAGTGGCGGCAGCTACTTGAGTCATTCAGCTGAGTATGAGCGGCGCCTCGCCCAGCCCACCTTCCCTCTCCTCGCCCAGCTCACCTTCCCTCTCCTCGCCCAGCTCACCTTCCCTCTCCTCGCCCAGCTCACCTTCCCTCTCCTCGCCCAGCCCACCTTCCCTCTCCTCGCCCAGCCCACCTTCCCTCTCCTCGCCCAGCTCACCTTCCCTCTCCTCGCCCAGCCCACCTTCCCTCCCCTCGCCCAGCCCACCTTCCCTCTCCTCGCCCAGCTCACCTTCCCTCTCCTCGCCCAGCTCACCTTCCCTCTCCTCGCCCAGCCCACCTTCCCTCTCCTCGCCCAGCTCACCTTCCCTCTCCTCGCCCAGCCCACCTTCCCTCCCCTCGCCCAGCCCACCATCCCTCTCCTCGCCCAGCCCACCTTCCCTCCCCTCGCCCAGCCCACCTTCCCTCTCCTCGCCCAGCCCTCCTTCCCTCTCCTCGCCCAGCTCACCTTCCCTCTCCTCGCCCAGCCCACCTTCCCTCTCCTCGCCCAGCTCACCTTCCCTCTCCTCGCCCAGCTCACCTTTCCTCTCCTCGCCCAGCTCACCTTCCCTCTCCTCGCCCAGCCCACCTTCCCTCTCCTCGCCCAGCCCACCTTCCCTCTCCTCGCAGTCTCAGCAAGATTGGACGACTGTTTCAGCGCACATTTCTCACACCTGTGCGACGGGTGTACAAACATTCTTCCAATTGTTTTCCTTCGAGTGAACACGTGACTGTAGTTACTAGTTGGTGTTAAAATCACTTGTCGATAGACACTTGGCCTGGTGGGTGAGAGACAGAGAGAGAGAGAGAGAGAGAGAGAGAGAGAGAGAGAGAGAGAGAGAGAGAGAGAGAGAGAGAGAGAGAGAGAGAGAGAGAGAGAGTGAGAACGAGAGAGAGTGAGAACGAGAGAGAGTGAGAACGAGAGAGAGTGAGAACGAGAGAGATTGAGAACGAGTATCATTTGCAATCTCAACAATGACAATTTTTCCTTTCGATGATTTGTGATGTCAACTCACGATAAATCACATTGATAATCGCTTGGGTTTTGATAGAACATATCACTGTCTGTCTCCCCCGTTATTAATTACCCAGAATAAAAATAGTACATGATCATGTATTTTAGTGTATGTTTATGCTAGACTACAAGCTCCCGGGAGCACCTTCAAGGGAAGGTGAGAGTAAACGTGAAATTCCAGGCCAGGTTGAGAAAATTACTGAAATACTGTGTATTTTGACAAGTGGTTGTGACCTTGACTGCTGTTAGTGTAATGATTATACCTGTAAGATACACCCAGCCTGACGTCCCACACAGGTGTATTCGATTGCCAGGTACACCAGACTCACACCTTACACACGTGAGTTAGATAATGATGGAAGACATTGTATGATCCTCCTATTCAGTCTAGCTCCTGTGAGACAGTGACCGCTGCTGCCATTGTCCACCCTAGGAACATAATAGGTCCTCCATCGCATGTCTTTAGACACTGTCTTACCGCTACTCCGTCACTCCCCTCAAGGAAGGCTCCTTGACGCTGGTGAGGGTCTCTTGATCTAGGGAATTGGATCTGTGCTCCAGTTCCCTGAATTAAGCCTGAATGCCTTCCATCCCCCCATAGGCGCTGTATAATCCTACGGGTTTAGTGCTCCCCCCTTGATTATTATAATAATAATACTCCGTCACTAGGACGTCTATTACTCAGCAGATCCATCTGGTGACAAAGACCTGTGTCAGAGTTTTTTCTCCCCCCTGACGAATAAACTAACACAATGTGATCCGTTGTGGAATGACAAGATTGTCGACAGATGAGAGGAAAAAAGACCGAACTTTTGAAGACAACATTTCTCTTGGCGACAAGAATTTTCAAGTAGAAACGTTGCCTTTAAAACCCACATTATCCTCATACCACAATATATGTTCATTTTTTTTGAAATACGTTGGATCTTTAAGCATATTGGTGTAAGGTTCGAATTGGCTTTGGGCTGCGTACATGGCACTGTGCCATTTTTATTTAGAAAACTGAGTACAAGTTTCTATACAATAATGTGAATATTTTTCCTGGCGGATTTTTTTTTCTAAATTTCAGTACTGATATGTATCTGCACTAGAATCTTGCGTTACACTTTGTACTATTCCTTTGGTATGCACTGAGTTAGAGGGGGCTGGGCTTATGAGATGCACGGATACCTTTCTCGGATCACGCAGCGTCTGAGACACATGTGGTTAATTTTGGTCTTTGCGTAGTTAGTGCAGAAATCGACGATTTGGCTTATTTCTAGGTGTTGTCCTAGAGAACATCTAGATGAATTAGAAGCTGAGGAAGCCACTGGTTGGCGAAACGTTTCCACAATAAAGATCCCCAAGTGTTGCACAATTACCTGTATCATCATCCTGTCTAATTCATCATCTCTGTACACTTAATGTATTTGAGGATGCACTTTACACACTATCTTCCAACCAATGGTATGGTTAGGAAAGAACGAAAAGAGGGTAGCGAGGGCTGGAGTCATACAAACGTTGAAAAAAAACACTACGTTAAATATATATATAATTTTGATGTATAGAAACTAGTAGAAAACCTAGAGAGAACAGGTTTCTCCTCATAACATGGTTTCAGAAACTGAGAATTTTGTCCTGCAACAGACTCAATGAAATTAGACAAAAAAGAGAAGAATGGACTCACTGCATATTCCTAGACTGCATGAAGGGCTTTAAGCAATACCGCACAAGAGATCGATTAATAAACTCCAAAAGCAAGTTTAAGTAAAGTAATGGATGGAATAATACCGCGAGGAGGCAGAGAATAATGGAGAAAGATCAAGCGTTAGAGTGGACAAATATTAGCAGTGAACTATACAACTCTCTAAGGGTCACCGCGCTGTTGTCATAGGGCTGACCCCGCCATAGGAGTCTAAGCGGTACTCCACTTGACAAGAATGTTCACTGTGCCCCTGCCATAGGGCTGTAAACGGTGCATCACTTGTACAAACTCCGACACTCCGTCGGGAGCGAGTGCCGGGTCATCATATGGACCTGACCCGGGTTAGGACCCGTCCTGGCAAACCTACATGAACATGAACCTATAAGGGGTCGATCTGGGACTCGAATTATTCCTGACACATGTAAACAGCCTCACACAAGAAGCCTAGAACCATACATATTTATGTTCATAAAATATTTCCTAGTTATCAATAACGAGAAATGTGATGTAAATAAGTGACAAGTGAGAGACACTTGTATAAGAAAGTAGACACTTATAAACGATGTTTAACCTGATAAGTAAAATTTAGTCAGACGAAGATTGCAAGAATTCAAGACGACCTTGACCGGCTAGACGAGTGGTCAAGAAGCGTGTCTACTCTTATTTAGCACAAGCAAATGTAATGAAAGTGAGTGAAGGTGTCTTGAGACCAGACGAGGTACCACGTGTGAGGGCAAAAAGTCAAGAGAGAGAATCAAACAAGAAAGAAGCATGTGTCAACATTCTACCGACCCATGAACGTCATCAAGTATAAAAGAAATGGAGGGTGAACACATCCACCTTGGGACTTACTAAAGTGGCCACAGACGAACAGATTATTTTTATTGAAATTTCTGTTGCAAATGATCTACTATAGCAATTTATGAGTTTGACTTAATGAAGCCAAAGATTCAGTTGCATGTATGATTTGTCATCATTGTAAGAATTAAAAGCATATGTGAATCAAAGGACTTGACATTTAAAATCTGCTTAGACTTGCAGACGCTAGCTGTGAGATTGAAATCTGCGACCCTTCAAAAAAAGGGGAGGGGGGAGACGGTGGGGCGCTTTATATAAATGATGTCACCCACCCAACGACGCTCAGGAACCACACTTCTTACCGGAAGAACATATTATCCGAATCAAGTCAGAGACAACGCCAAACTAGTATTTGACTGGCTCCTCCTCCTCCTTACTTCCCCATTACTACTACCTTCCATCTCCGCCACTACTACTACTACTACTACTACTTCTACCACCTATTCTTGCCTATATATACCCGTCCTTCTCTACTTCTGGTTAGTGTGACTTTGTAAATGGTCCAAGTCGGACCGAAACGTGGTCGTAAGCTCCTCTCTTCTATGTACGGGTTATTTGTGTAGCAAGCATAAGACTTTCATTCACGAATGTAAAAAATTGAAAAGTTAAGGACACTCAGCACGTTCGTCCGACCAATCCACAACACGTGACGCCAACCTAACTCACAACTAATAAAACACGCCGAGAAAATTAAGGTTGAAAGATTTGCCACAAGGCTGGTGCCGGAACTAAGGAGTTGGGGTTACTAAGAAACGCTTCAAGAAATACAATTCGGAACACTAGAAGAGCTGGGGAAGGGAAGGGACATGATCACAGCATACTTGATACTCAGGGATATAGACGAGGTAAACACAGCTCAACGTAGCTTAAATTGAACCGTCTGATTCAGGAGGCAGTGCTTTTATTACAAAAAAAATATGATTAATTCACTGCCAAAACTACAAATTCTCAACTATCTTAAATTTCTACAGTCAATACTAATTTGCCGACTTATTTACCGTTATATTACAAATATAGTCAATATAATCAAGATAATTTAAATTTCATTTGTAACAGCTCGAACCCTATCCAATTCGTTTCAGGTCATAGTTTATAAATCACAGGAAATTTTAACGAAAGAGAAAATTTCCCCGCAATTATGGCCGAAAAATAGGAGATGGTTGGTGAGATACTGAGGCCTGTGAAGCCATGCCACCACTGGGAGATGACCCAGTGTCATGGGTCTTAAAACAACTGACCTATAAACTTGTACTTTATTTTTTTAATGTCGGCAGCGAAGAGAGATTAGCGAGTTGGCCTCATGGCGAGCATATACGGTACTGGACACTACTTGCTTAGCATTTTCTTATGCTATTTTCTAATGATAGTTACCTTGTCTGTTCCTGTTTTGGTGTTAAAGTAAACGACTTTGATTTCACTCTCATCTCTACAGAAGACATCCATGACTTGCCAGCTGGACTTGCTAGGATTATCATTGCTTTTTTTTATTGCGTTTATGGATATGGATGGGGAGCTCTAAGCGGCCCCTTCCATATCCATAAGGGTTATACAGCGCCTGGGGAAATAGGAGGTATTCAGGTTCGATCCAAGAAAAGGGAGGACTGGCCCATATACTTGGAACAAAATCACCTCACCGGCATCAAGGCACCTGGATAAAACTAATTCATATCCATCACCTGAATACTTCCAGCAGGTCTGGAAATTTCTTAAACATTTGCATAGCCACTTTTTTTTTTCCTGATGCGACCTACAAAAGTTGATACTCGGGGATTTATTTTTACTGCTAGGTGCGCATGACAACGTTCCCACGCACTGCGCTGTGCCTGAGAACTGAACCCGGTACCTAACGACTGTGAGTCGAATGCTCGCATCATTGAGTGTCTACTCTGCAGAGCGAAAATCCTCATGACTTGGGCAAAGTACACTAGACTAGGGGTATTGAATCTGAGTGCAGGAGAGTGGGGAAACTAGAGGTGGAGTGGGGGTAACTAGAGGTGGAGTGGGGGTAACTAGAGGTGGAATGGGGAAACTAGAGGTGGAGTGGGGGTAACTAGAGGTGGAGTCGCGTTAATTGTGATGGTTCTTACTGATGGGTCTTATTATCCAGCTTGAAAGAACTTTACTGAATAATAAAAATTAAAAATTAATATTTAGCTATACATCACCGTATATATATATATATATATATATATATATGTGTGTGTGTGTGTGTGTTAGTTACCATTTTGTCCTAGGCACATGTCGATTAGACACTAGGCCTGTAGTATGTGTGTGTGTGTGTGTGTGTGTGTGTGTGTGTGTGTGTGTGTGTGTGTGTGTGTGTGTGTGTGTTGTGTGTATGTGTGTGTGTGTGTGTGTGTGTATGTGTGCGTGTGCGTGTGCGTGTGCGCGCGCGCGCGTGTGTGTGTGTGTGTGTGTGTGTGTGTGTGTGTGTGTGTGTGTGTGTGTGTGTGTGCGTGTGCGTGTGTGTGTGTGTGTGCCATGTGCCATATTACCTTCAGCCCGGGCTTGCCACACAGATAGAGGTATGACAGATGATGCAACTAGACAACCACAAAACCAAGGAAACAGTGCACCCAACAATGAAAGTAAAGGCACATGTCAGGTGTGTGGAGGGTATCGGGCACTCAACAGTAACGGCCTTAATCGTGTACACAAAGGGTGTGTGGATCACATATGGCCGCAGTAGAGAGCAGCCTCCAGCGGCAGAGAATAATTCGAATGGCAACCTCCTCACTTGCAAAGACATGATGACATTCTAATCCACTGTTAGCAGTACCCTATCTCACATTCCTAAAGATGCTCGTCCATATGCTCCAGGGAAATTCACAGACCTTAAGCAGATGAATGGAGGTTCCACCAACTTAGAAGCCCAAGGCACCATTAAAGCATGGTGCAACCTACTCTTGTTCAGCAATATCTGTCTTGCAGTTCCTGAAAGACAAGACAAACTGCTAACCACATCTGTCAACAAGGCAGTGTGCAACTACCCAAGAACAGATAATTGTGTCCCTCAGCCCCATCATCGCAGGAATCAGAGGTAGACCCAAGAAAAATTCCACTGAAAACGAGAAAATTTGCTCACAGGTTAGCAAAAATGTCGAAGGTAACACAGAGGGAGCAATCAGAATAATTACAAGTGATGACACTGTTGCTATCAAAGATGAGGCCACAGCCCAAGTACAAAGAGACAGCGCACCCAACAAGGGACACTATAGTCGTCAACAACAACCCTGAGGAAGACCTCATCACTGGACAACTAATTTTTGCCAGAATCAGAAGTCTACAAGGCATTAGTGTCATTTCTAGCAGGATCTGCATAAGGTTATACTGGAATTCAACCATAACACCTCAAAGAGATTGTAAATCCAGTAATTGGCACATCTGCATCAATTCTTCTTTCTGAGTTAACAACCTTCGTCAACAACTGCCTGGCTGGGCGGAATCAGACTCATTGCTGTTGGTAACACTCTGTCATCTCGTTGCCAAAGCAGCAGTAAGAAACATTTGCCTAGAAGCTGCCAGTTTACCCCAGCCACACCAACTGTGTTTAGGGTCTCTCGAGGCAGTGATGACACAGCCCATGTGGGAAGGGACTGACCAGAAGACAAGGCCTTAGTCAAAGTAGCCTTTAGATATGAGTTTAATATGGTAAAAAGACATGTGGTCTTGCCAGCCGTTAGGGATCGGTTCCCCAGTCTTTTTCCCTTCATTTCAGCTGGTGACAGCAAACCTGAAGAGTCCCTGCCACCTTTGATATGAAGAGCTTCAAAAGTATATCAAAGTTTTGAAGACACAGGCAGAAGCTTTGGGTGTGTGTGTGTGTGTGTGTGTGTGTGTGTGTGTGTGTGTGTGTGTGTGTGTGTAAACGTAAAGTCACACTTGAAAATCACTGGCAAAAACCCACATTTTGAAAATTTGCAAGGAAGAAAACTGACTATTTCGACCCCTATACCGGGATTCTCCTCAGCACAAAAATATGTAGGTTTTCTGAATCACTGTTGAACTTGGTGTGGATACAATGCTCGATGTTGACAGTTCAAGGACAGGTATCAGCGCAGTCAGGCAGCGACGGGTGTCAGTGCAGTCAGGCAGGCAGCGACGGGTGTCAGTGCAGCCAGGCAGCGACAGATGTGTCCGGGTGAAGGACGATGCGTTTTAAAATACCTAACGATCCCGAGTTGCATTAGACAAGCGAGGATAAAGACACTGGCAGCATGGAACTCTTTCAATAATGCCCAGCCTTGGACGAAGCGTTGTGTTATAAGGATTCTCTGGTACCAGTGTCTTCCACGATACTGAGTGATCTCGTTTAAAGCATCACTTAAAAGAAAAGCCTTAATGGTCATGAATGGTATATGATCTAAGGAATTAGAGCTACCCTTCCCTTCCTCGAATAAAACTTGATTGCCGTTAATTCTCCTCTCAGGTGTTGTACCACCTCCCCAGTGAATGCAATAATGTTGCAACGTCTAAGAGTTGCAAAAATAACTAAAAAAAACTTCGTCTCGGTAATCATGACGACTACTACAATATTCCTCAGTGTTGTCTTATCTTTTCTCATATTTCCTGTTTGGATGCTGAGGAGTTTCATCAATGATAACGAGACGAGGCTTTTGCCGGGAAGCAAAACATTCCTCCCCGCTAAAGTGACGCGGGTCTTGCGCACAAGAGTGCTTCGTATTGGGTTCCATTGTGAGTGTGACGTTAACATCTGAGCTCTTTTTTGTGTGGAAAAGGACACTTAGTATAAAGCTTAGGACATTTGTTTAAGGAAACGTTTCGCCAGGAGTGGCTTTGTCAGGACTGGTGAAACCACTAGTGGCGAAACGTTTCCTTCAATAAATGTCTTGAACTGTACACATACACACACAGTCAAAGGGATGTTAGGAAGTATTTCTTTAGTCATAGAGTTGTCAGAAAGTGGAATAGTCTGGCAAGTGACAGTTTTAAGACGAGGTTTGATAAAGCTCATGGAGCAGGGAAAAAGAGGACCTAGTAGCGATCAGTGAAGAGGCGGGGCCAGGAGCTATGCATCGACCACTGCAACCACAAATAGGCGAGTACACTCAACAGTAGAGGCAGGCGAGGTGAGGTGGTGTGAGCGTGGGTTCAAGCAGCGCCTGGGGCCACTATTAGACCTCAGGCTGGCAGGAGGGTCGTGAACCCAGCAGCTCTCATACTTCACCCATGCAACGGATCTCAAAGCAGCAACACCCATGTATGGGATGTCACATCAACATCCCTATGACAGGTCCCAGTGAAAATGAAATTTGTAAAGGACTAAGGAAGGACCATGTTGACTTGAGTTTTCTCTTTTTAAGTACAGTGGGCAAGGGAACTTAAAAAGACAAAGCAGTACAAGAGAAGCGAGGATGGAAATAATAAGAGTCGCAGTGCCAAAGAGAAAATAAATAAATAAAAGAGCCCAAGGTTCCACCAAGAATGCAGAGAAACCATAGCAGATTTCAAGAGGGAATGTAAGCCATAGAGACAGAATATGATCTATATGCAACAGTGATAGAAGCAGGAGAGATGGGAACGAATAAACAACGTTAACAGTGAATGCTGAAATATATAGCATCAAATATTTTAGCATAAAAGATATAGCATCGAAGACAAGAACTTACACCACAGGCACATATGAAAGAAGACTTCGAGACTAAAAAAAAGAGGAAGGGGAAACTAACAGCAGATGGAGAAATACGTAAAGAGCTTAGAAGATTCAAAGAGGTCTTATGAGAAGAAAGCAGAGAGCTCTGTGAAGCCACTGTAGCCGAAACAGGAGGTACGACCCAAAATAAAGACGTAATTTAACTTCCAAAAATGCTTTACTCTACAAAAACAATGGGAGTAGACAACATTTCCCATGGTTGCTGAGAAGCAGCCGCAGACTCACTGTGACCAGCATCTTCCAGAGGGGAAGCTACTTGTAAACTGGAGAGATAAAAGAGATACTAAATATTAGGCCAGTTCCTCTCCAGGGAGGTGTCTTTGATGCCGCTGACTCGTGATCCAAAGAATTGGTCTTATCTTCCATTTCTCTGGATGGAACCTAATTTCCTGATGAGCCCATGTGTCTATCAGGAAATATTTCTGTAGTCTCAGCGTAGTTGAAAAGAAGAATGAGTTGGATGAGACAGCGGTGGAGACGAACTTAATACACACCTTCAAGAGTGGATATGACACAGCACAAGACGTAAGATGTAAATAACAGAATAGCTAAGGAGGTGACCCAAGTAGCAGATTTAGAGTCCCACAACTACAACTCTGAGTACAACTCGGCGAGTATAACATAGTGAGTAAAACTGATACAAAAGCATCATCCTCCCAACGACATTTGGGAAAAATTGATTTTGCCAGCGTTCTAAATTTCGTTCAAAAACAGGCGTTTTCCTAGGCTGGGTTAATATTATTTATTCAACAGTTTCGTCTTTGAAGACTTCCCTAACATCCCTAAATATATATATATATATATATATATATATATATATATATATATATATATATATATATATATATATATATATATATATGCAATAAGATCACAGTAAACAGGTGATTTCAGAATATGCAAAACAACCACTCTGAAAGAATAGAGAAATTCCAAGCGCTTTCGTGAATACTCACATTATCAAGGAACTCTGCATATGTGTATATATATATATATATATATATATATATATATATATATATATATATATATATATATATATATATATATATATATATATATATATATATATTATATAAGGACACGTTTAGTGTAGACGACACGAACTCGATACAGTTAAATGGACTGTTTGTGAAATGCAGCATCACGGTTTAATATATTAACTGTTTTAACGGTAGGGTGTTACCACATTACCGTCTTTGTGTTTTAGTGTATCACGTGACAGATACAGTCATGTGTGGTGAGAGGGAAGTGTAGTGATGGTGAGAGGGAAGTGTAGTGATGGTGAGAGGGAAGTGTAGTGGTGGTGAGAGGGAAGTGTAGTGATGGTGAGAGGGAAGTGTAGTGGTGGTGAGAGGGAAGTGTAGTAGTGGTGAGAGGGAAGTGTAGTGGTGGTGAGAGGGAAGTGTAGTGGTGGTGAAAGGGAAGTGTAGTGGTGGTGAGAGGGAAGTGTAGTGGTGGTGAGAGGAAGTGTAGTGGGCTTGAGAGGGAAGTGTAGTGGTGGTGAGAGGGAAGTGTAGGGGTGGTGAGAGGGAAGTGTAGTGGTGGTGAGAGGGAAGTGTAGTGGTGGTGAGAGGGAAGTGTAGTGGTGGTGAGAGGGAAGTGTAGTGGTGGTGAGAGGGAAGTGTAGTGGTGGTGAGAGGGAAGTGTAGTGGTGGTGAGAGGGAAGTGTAGTGGGGGTGAGAGGGAAGTGTAGTGGGGGTGAGAGGGAAGTGTAGTGGTGGTGAGAGGGAAGTGTAGT
The DNA here is from genome assembly GCF_038502225.1 of Cherax quadricarinatus. Classification (NCBI taxonomy): domain Eukaryota; kingdom Metazoa; phylum Arthropoda; class Malacostraca; order Decapoda; family Parastacidae; genus Cherax; species Cherax quadricarinatus. The sequence continues at coordinate 4,494,382 of NC_091330.1, read as the reverse complement.
GGGGGTGAGAGGGAAGTGTAGTGGTGGTGAGAGTGGTGTAGTGGTGGTGAGAGGGAAGTGTAGTGATGGTGAGAGGGAGAGGAAGAAGTTCCTACACGTCTGAGAGTGTACTGCTACTTACATCCGCCAGGTGTGGGACTAACTTACACTCCACACTCTTTCTTACGCCTTCCAAGTGTGTGTGTGTTTCTGTTAGTTTGTGTCTTTCACAATATCTGCGTTTCTCTGTCTGCTGTCTGTTTCTCTTTACCTTTTTTTTCACACACCTTTAGCATGCCTGACAAAGCTCTACGCTGCACCGTCATGATTCCCACCCTGTCTGTGCCACACCTGGAGGCCATCTCTAGGGGAAACTACCTTGTTTTACATAAATCCTATGACGGAGCTAGAACCTTTCACCATCGCATTTGATTGTATATACGGTATATTGTGCATATATACCGTTCACATATACAGTTTTCCGTGAGTATGTACGGTATACTGTACACTGTGCCATTGCCTTTATACAACAGTGAATGCAGTGTGCTGCTATCTTATTCTAAATGGTAGTTATGTAGTACGAGCAAAAGCAAGGTATGTTTCCCTGTTATATTCCATCATGCAAGATGTGGCTAATACAAGTTGTTGAGATCTGTCAACCTGACCTGGGAGACTTCAGTAGTGCCAGCCTCAGGCTGGGAGACTTCAGTAGTGTCAGCCTCAGACTGGGAGACTTCAGTAGTGCCAGCCTCAGACTGGGAGACTTCAGTAGTGCCAGCCTCAGGCTGGGAGACTTCAGTAGTGCCAGCCTCAGGCTGGGAGACTTCAGTAGTGTCAGCCTCAGGCTGGGAGACTTCAGTAGTGCCAGCCTCAGGCTGGGAGACTTCAGTAGTGCCAGCCTCAGACTGGGAGACTTCAGTAGTGCCAGCCTCAGGCTTGGAGACTTCAGTAGTGCCAGCCTCAGACTGGGAGACTTCAGTAGTGAAATTAAGACACATGTGCAACATCTGGGTATCTTTATTGTAGACGTTTCGCCATCCAGTGGATGGCGAAACATCTAAAATAAAGATACCCAGATGTTGCACATGTGTCTTAATTTCATCTTGTCGGTATTATATACCATTCTTACACAGACTTCAGTAGTGTCAGCCTCAGACTGGGAGACTTCAGTAGTGTCAGCCTCAGGCTGGGAGACTTCAGTAGTGTCAGCCTCAGACTGGGAGACTTCAGTAGTGTCAGCCTCAGACTGGGAGACTTCAGTAGTGTCAGCCTCAGACTGGGAGACTTCAGTAGTGTCAGCCTCAGACTGGGAGACTTCAGTAGTGTCAGCCTCAGACTGGGAGACTTCAGTAGTATCAGGCTGGGAGACTTCAGAAGGACAATAAGGATATCGCTAAGAATTCCAGCATAGGTTCATCAGCTATGACAGCCTCAAAGGTTTCGTTCCAGGAGAACTGGAGATATCGTGTCATTGGCCCTGAGAACGTACCGGGGGTGAAGAAAGGGATAAAGTGGGAGGGGAAGGTGAGAATGAAAGGGTTGGCGGGGAGGAATAGGTGGGAGAGGAGGAAGGGAAGGAGAGAGGGAGAGGAGGAAGGGAAGGAGAGAGGGGGAGGAGAGATGTGGGAATTGCAAGTGGAGAGTGGGTGGGTGAGGTGTGACAGTGGTGGCCGCAGTGGGACAAGGCGAGCATGAGACATCAAAATCATCACACTTAGTGTTGTGATTCACATACATATGTCGTCCCGAGCAGGTAAAACTTGCGATTTTGGCTTAAATAGCAACGCTCTGATCAATAAGGCAAGAAAAATTTGTGTATTATTGATGCTCACGTATTTTTAAACCAGTTTGTTGGTATCTATTACCAAGGTTTATACCACACGTCTATACTTGTTACATGAACTCATAGAAACGTGAAAACTCTTGTTCTCAACAAATCTTTGTCTCTCTCTTCTCAGTTCCTCACAGCCTTCCCTCTGGGTAGATAACATGTTCCTAGACATGAGGATATTACAGCCTTCCAGTTGCTCGGAGTGAAATAAAAGGCAGTAATGGTGCTTAATTAACACGATGTTTACTTCCAGGTTCTTTTCGTTCCTCGATGCCTGTAGTTTCTCACCTTTCAGTCTGCACTCCGTCACCAGTCTTCTCTTTCCCTATATGTTATGTTCTTCTCCCCTTGTTTGGTGTAAATCTTTGCTTTGCTTATCTATTGCTTATTTCTGGTAATTACAGCATCATCTGATCAACTTTGCTTACGTCTTATCCGTTTTCAGTAAATATTAACTCAAATTCCGACGGTTTATTTCTCTCATTTATGTAGCTGCCACCACTAATTTTGTTCTCTTTCTCCCAACTTTTCATGACGACCCAGTTATCCCACTGATTTAGAGAAATCGACTGAAATTTCCACTGATCGACAGACTTGTTTTGGACCAGCTTGTTCTGTGTGCTGCTGTCTCCAATATTCCAATTTCTGACTTCTTTCTTTTCCTCGTACAACTTTCGCAGTCTCCTGATTGGTGGAGGAATGTATGTTACTGTTATTATTTTGGGCCCACCTGTCATTACTGTTGTTGCTCTGTTAGAAGTTTGTATCCCTCAGAGAGAGAGAGAGAGAGAGAGAGAGAGAGAGAGAGAGAGAGGGGGAGAGACAGTACTCATCTATTTGTGGTTGCAGGGGTCGAGTCATAGCTCCTGGCAATGCCTCTTCGCTGGTCGCTACTAGGTCCACTCTCTCCCTGCTTCCTTTGTGTGTGTGTGTGTGTGTGTGTGTGTGTGTGTGTGTGTGTGTGTGTGTGTGTGTGTGTGTGTGTGTGTGTGTGTGTGTGTGTGTGTGTAACATCTATTATTACTCTGAGAAGTTCGCACATTACAACTGGAAGAACTATTTAAAGTGGGGAAGAGGAAACGTAAACGCACTGGAGTATCCACCACTGTCTATAGCAACGTAATACAATAGCCAGAAAGTTTGTGGGGGTGGTGGCGGGATTGATGGCAGGGAACGATGGTGGCGGCGTCTGCGCCAGTTAGAGTGACGATGGTGGTGATGGTTGCGGTGGCTACAATGTAACAGTGTGCTGCAACATTACTCCATATGATAGTTACATGTGGGAACAAAAAAGCTTGTTTTATTTCCCGTGAAATTCCACCACAATGAGTTTCGTACATGAAGTAAATATCTGTCAGCTTGAGCTGAGAGACTTCAGCATGACTGAGGATATCATCATTAGCTATTAGTTCATTAGTTACGGGATCTTTGAATATTTCGTTCCAGCAGAACTAGTGTTACTATCACTTGGGAATTATCATCTCTTAGGATGAATTATGCAACACACTAAGGAAATGGAATTCAAGATGGTGATAGCAGGGAAGGGTAGGGGTTCAGGTGGCCCTGAGGAGACAACGGAGGGAAAGAGGAGACAGGGAGGTTTTTTCTTTTCTCTAAAAAAATTACGCGCATCTGCAGTGTGTGATTACCGTATGTGGACAAATACATGGCTTAAAACAGGTTGAATTCAAGAGGGTCTTGCCTAGCTGGGGCCAGTAGGTCTGCTGCAGTGTTTCTCTCTCTGACCTGTTACTGTGTAAGATAACGATTGAGAAGCTTCCAGGCAAGAGGCTCAGCTATGTCACAGAAGCAGTTGTTCTGGTTAAAGTTGTTAAGGATGAACTACGTATCTTTTTTTTCTGTGGTGTCTCGTCTAGGTGAGTTAAACATGTGTGCATGACATCTACAGTCTCTGATGAAATGACGACAAAATCTGTTCTAGGAAAGGACATTCTTCAAGAAATTCACCGCTGCAGATTCAGAAATCAGGAAGAAAGAAGTCTATGATGATTGTTGTTTTGGTGTCGAACGTTTTTTGCGGTAGATTTTGAAACGTATTTCATAATCATATTTTCAGAAAACAATATCGAAGAGTGGTAGAGTGCCATCGACTTCCTTTTAAAATGTGAATTGGACAGAGGTCTTGACCAGGCTTCGATATGTTCCATGTATAGGTTCGTCAGAACAGCGTTTAACTGTGAACCCATAGGTAAACCAAAAGTATGCCGAAAAAAAGTATTCTCAGAGAGAAACAGTTGAAAGCAACACACAGTTCAGCGAGATCTACAGAGCCGCTGGCTGGAACAAGAAGGTCGAGGGTGTCATCGGCTTCACTTCGCGGAAGATCGATGGCTTGTACTGTTGGTTCTTTAGTTAATAGGGATGTAACGTCTAGGCTGGAGAGTTTCTTGTTTTTGATGCGGTTGAGGAGGTCGCCAGAATGTTTTAAAAGTCAGTGACTGATGGTGTTCAAGTTTTACTAGGTGTCTGGCTAGAATTCCTGATAGGTTGTGGGGAGAGGCGCTACCTAGTCCAGATAAGATGGGTCTCAATGAAATTCCTGGTTTGTGTGTCTTGGGAAAACTATACATTGTGGCAGATCTTGGGTTTCTGGGAATGGTATGTATAGAAGTTTCTTCTCTTATTCCGAGCTCTCTAGGATGTGGCGAGTTTGGCGCAGGGAAGTTTCGGTTAAAGTGTCCACTTGGTTGTGAGAGGCTCGTAAGAAGTGTCCGGGTCGTTGAACAGGTTAAGCATCTTGGGTCCATGGACGGCGGTGTTCAGAATGACGACACAACCTCAATTGCCAACAAAAGTGATTGATGTTAGTCTGTTTTGCTGTTAAGAGTAAGGAAAGCAGCGAGAACGAAAAAAAAAGGAGGGGGGTAACAGTTGAAGAGTAAAGAGGTATAATTTTATTATTACATATTACGAACAAAAGATAGCTATGTTTCCTTGACATATTTCATGACACAGGGCGGGTTTCGTACAAAAAGTGATGAAATGTATCAGTTTGAGGGAGAAAACTTTGGTCGAGGCAAGGAAGAAATCGTCAAATATTCCATTACAGATTCATCAACTACGTGAAACCTGTTACTTGGGAATTACCATCGTTACTTGGGAATTACCATGCCATATACAGAAAAAAAGGAATTTACAAAGATATATTCTTCATCACAGAGCAAGACAACAAAACTGTAAAATATACTTAAAAAAATTAAACTACATTTATATACCTTTAAATACATAAACCGGCCGTGTGACAGCCAGCGTGGACGTCACGAAACCAAGACTGCTTCTACTAATCAGCACTAATCAAGTTTTGCTGACTCAAGGCAAGTTGAGCACAAGTCAGGAGTCAAAGTGGACTCGTCTCACGGGTTTGCCTACTGGGTTCGTTTCACAGGACAGTCCATTGGGGTTCGTTTCGTGGATTCGTCTCCCGGTGTCGTCTTGCAGGTTCGACGCCCTGGCACGTCAGCGACCCCCGGACACACCTGAGAGAACTCATTGTCAAGGTGGATATACAAACGTCTTAGCTAATATGAGTGATGGTGCTTTGAGGGTCATTACTTCTCCCTTCCATTATTCCACCCCTCCCACCAATCACTACACCGCTTACGCCCATCACTCCACCCTTCCCGACATCATCGATGCTCCAACCTCACGTTATACACAGTACGACTTCATCCACAACGCCTTTAATAAGAAAACTTTTGTGTGGGAGCTGCCGGTGGAGCTCCGCCTTTATGACACGCGCAAGCCAAGCTCCTTTACAATGCCCTTCAAGGACTCTTGATTCAAGGACTTGGACCTTTCCTTTCATTTCTTTACGGATTACCTCTGGTGTATAACATCCGTTGGGAGTTATGTACAGAGATATACACCACTCGAAGCTATACACTGGGCGTCACTGATCCTCTACCTCCTCTTGTGGTCTTGTAACATATCAATCATAACAGACACGTTGTAAGCCTGCCACACCAACTTGGCCTCTAAGAGACATTAAAACGCAAAGACAAAACCTTGTTTTAGGGGTCTCTACAAGAGCGTATATAACCTTTTTATGTACACTGCAGCAAATACACGAAAACAAAACGCCTCTATGCTCATTACGTTTGGTCTGTGCAAGAAACAACACACAGTACTTGTTTCTGTGAAAGCTTGGTATTTCAAGGACCCCACAGACCACTATTTGCTCTCATTTTTCGGTCTTTGCACGAAAAGGAAGAGGGATCTGGGTATGTAGGCGATTTTAACATATGACCAACTTTGGCATGTACGACCTCAGCGGATGACCGCACCAGTGGAAGACCTGTGTGACTGGTGCTCCACTGGTGGGTTCACTGTACTAGTGGAAGACCCGTGTGACTGGTGTTCCACTGGTGGGTTCACTGTACTAGTGGAAGACCCGTGTGACTGGTGTTCCACTGGTGGGTTCACTGAACTAGTGGAAGACCTGTGTGACTGGTGTTCCACTAGTGGGTTCACTGTACTAGTGGAAGACCTGTGTGACTGGTGTTCCACTAGTGGGTTCACTGTACTAGTGGAAGACCTGTGTGACTGGTGTTCCACTGGTGGGTTCACAGTATCAGTGGAAGACCCGTGTGACTGGTGTTCCACTAGTGGGTTCACTGTACTAGTGGAAGACCTGTGTGACTGGTGTTCCACTAGTGGGTTCACTGTACTAGTGGAAGACCTGTGTGACTGGTGTTCCACTAGTGGGTTCACTGTACTAGTAGAAGACCTGTGTGACTGGTGTTCCACTGGTGGGTTCACAGTATCAGTGGAAGACCCGTGTGACTGGTGTTCCACTAGTGGGTTCACTGTACTAGTGGAAGACCTGTGTGACTGGTGTTCCACTAGTGGGTTCACTGTACTAGTGGAAGACCTGTGTGACTGGTGTTCCACTAGTGGGTTCACTGTACTAGTAGAAGACCTGTGTGACTGGTGTTCCACTGGTGGGTTCACAGTATCAGTGGAAGACCCGTGTGACTGGTGTTCCACTAGTGGGTTCACTGTACTAGTGGAAGACCTGTGTGACTGGTGTTCCACTAGTGGGTTCACTGTACTAGTGGAAGACCCGTGTGACTGGTGTTCCACTAGCGGATGAGCCCACCAGTGGAACTCTCGTGCGACGCCTCTTATGCCACACCACGTGGAACACTGGTGTGGCAGGTGTTCCTAGAGCGTGAATCTTCTACCAGTGGAGCACCCAAGGGACGGTTGTTCCACTTCCCGTGTCACTCTACTGATGAATACCCATCACACAATATATAAATCATCCACGCTATCCATGTCTGTCCTTGTACCATCGAACCGACTCACACCACCAACAATAACATCAGAAAAACAACAATAGCAATAATAACTAGTAATAATAAATAATAACAACACTAAGCAACACTGTCAACCACCACACACAGCAACACAGCCAAGCACTATCACCACCATCGCTAATAAAACAATACACTACCAGCAAGACAAACATCAACATTGTCCAGCAACACCCCTTCACCCCCCCATCTCCATCAAAAACCAGTCAGCTTCCACCCACCCACTTACCTCCTCGTCTTACCGTTGCTGAAAGCCCCTGCGGTTTTTTCCTAGTCTTGAAAATGGAGTTATCCATTAAATCACGGCTCTCTGCCCAATTACGTTTTTATCGCCGTTGGTGGAAACGTTCTAAACATCAGCAGCCACATCTCCTGAGAAGCGATCCACGCGGTGAAGAACGAAATTAAAATTATAATCAGATATCGCTCATGTTTGTGGTTAATACTTGCTTGTCACGGTGCGAAATCCGTTGCCGCTGTTTGGGATTTAAAGTCTATGGGCCAGTAGGCCTTCTGCACGTATGGGCCAGTAGGCCTTCTGCAGTGTTCCTACATTCTTATGTTCTTATGAGGGTCATTCAGGCTGCATGTCATTTCTTCGCCCTCAGTCAAAAATGCTTTGATCTCTGAAATAGGTTTTAACATAAACTCTTAGCGAATATATACTGACACACACACACACACACCTTTTGTTAAAGGTCTTACGGAATTCCTTTAACTAATCTGTCAGCATCCGCGTCCTGCAGTGAGAGGTTATCCTATATGACAGTGTTCACTGTGGGTACGCCTACAGTGAACGGTAACTCCATTCCATATGATAGTTACACTGGTAAAAAGATGGTGCTACGGTACAGTAATTCTATTTTCGTTTTTCTTAACCTGTCAGAAATACCGTCCTGTCATTTAGTACCGTACATTTTCAAATGAAAAAAATCAGCTGTACCGTACGGAGTTCCGTACCGTATCGTACCCTTTTTGCCAGCCTTGTACTATAGAAAGAAAAGCTATCCAGGCTTTTCTGTCAGAAATAGCAAAAAAAAAAAAAAAAGGCGCAATACCGTGACTGGAACAATACACAAATAACCCAAGTCGGTCTTAGTCGGACCGAAACGTCGTCGTAAGCTCCTCTCTTCTATGTGCGGGTTATTTATGTATTCCATGTCAGACTGGATCACACAGGATGAGTTGAGTACGTGAAGTAACGAAGTGTTTCAGAATGTGTTGGGAGGCTTCAGTAAGGTGTTGAGCTCGTTAGGTTTCCATTTGGAATCGCCAGTGATGGCGTTTTGTACAACGTTTACTATTCCACCTCTTCTTGTTCTCCTCAAAATGCTATTTTTTTCGTTACAAGATTAAGTTACTCTGGGTTAGGTTATGCTAGTTTGAGTAGGTTAGACCAAGCAAAACTATAAAACTGTAGCGGTGAAAGTGGTGGTGGGTGGTGGTGAAAGTGGTGGTGTTGAAAGTGGTGGTGGGTGGTGGTGAAAGTGGTGTTGAAAGTGGTGGTGGGTGGTGGTGAAAGTGGTGGTGTTGAAAGTGGTGGTGGGTGGTGGTGGTGGGTGGTGGTGGTGGGTGGTGGTGTTGAAAGTGGTGGTGGGTGGTGGTGTTGAAAGTGGTGGTGGTGGGTGAGAGTGGTGGCAGTAGTTTTCGTAGTGGCAGTGGTAATTATGTTGGAGAGTGCACTAGTAGTGCTGGTGCTGGTGTTGGTGGTGCTGGTGTTGGTGGTGCTGGTGTTGGTGGTGCTGGTGTTGGTGGTAGCGATGATGTGTCTTCCCGGGTACATCAACTTGATAACACTGAGTTTCTCTGTTTGATCTTCCCAGGGAGAAAATGACATGGTCACCATTTTCTTGTGTGTACTGTGTACTCAGCTTTATACGATCACACACACACACACACACACACACACACACACACACACACACACACACACACACACACACACACACGAACCTAGGCAAGCACGTAAGGAAATTAGAGAAAGTGCAAAGGTTTGCAACAAGACTAGTCCAGGAGCTAAGGGAAATGCCCAACGAGGAGAGGTTAAGGGATATCGACCTGACGACAATGCAAGACAGGAGAGATAGGGGGATATGATTGCGACATATAAAATACCAAGAGGAATCGACAAGGTGGATAGAGACAGAATGTTCCAGAGAGGGGACACAGCAACAAGGGGTCACAGTTGGAAGCTGAAGACTCAGATGAATCATAGGGGTGTTAGGAAGTATTTCTTCAGCCACAGAGTTGTCAGGAAGTGGAATAGTCTGGGAAGTGATGTAGTGGAGGCAGGATCCATACATAGCTTTAAGAAGAGGTATGATAAAGTTCGTGGAACATGAAGAGTGACCTAGTAACGGCCAGTGAAGAGTTGGGGCCAGGAGCTGTGACTCGACCCCTGCAACCACAACTAGATGAGTACAACTAGGTGAGTGCACACACACACACACACACACACACACACACACACACACACATACAAAGCTAAGCCAGAGGTATGAGGGTGATTGAAAAGTGGAAGGACTTGGATGAGGCTGTGGAAGCAAACTCATTTTGCAGCTTCAAGTGTAAATATGATATCTGCAGTTTCTCTCCGCTGATGTTGTACTCTGTGTCCGGTCTGCCCTCACCTTCTCGAAAGCGCATGAACTTGTATTTACTTGGGCGAACCTGAGTAGCCACTTGTTTGACCACATCTCCAGCCTGATGAAGTCTCTCTGGAGTGTTACCTTCTTATTCTTCTCAATAGTTATACGTTGTCAGCAAAAGTGACACACAGGACTCAATCCCTTCTGTTAAGTCATTCACGTATATTAAAAACAGCAGCGGTCCTAACGCCGATCCTCTGCCTTTTAGTCCTGCTCGTTTTCTAGTTTCTAGACTAGTCTAGAATCCACCTTTCTTGTTGCATTATTGTGACTGTCCTAGAATTCCAGACAGTTCCTAAGACAGGATTTTCCATCCCTAAATCCATTTTTTTTGTAAAGAATTATCTTTTCTCCAAGTATCCTAATATCTGTTTCCTTACTATCTTCTCCAGAATTTTTGAAAGTATGCATGTTAGACTACTGGCTTTTAATTTAGGGCCTCTTGCCATTTTTTCGATTTTCTAGCAGTTGCCCTAAATGAAGAGACTGGCTGATACCTTTGCTAGAGGATCACATAGTTGTTTTGCCCCTTCTCTCAGCATTCGTGGAGATATGTTGTTCCATTGATTTTGTTACATTCAGCTCATGTAGGAGTCTCATCACTTCTTAATACCTTGCAGTACCTGTTGGTCTGATTCTGTCTGTGCCTTCTATCCTCTACCCTCTTCAAGTGAAGACTTCTCGATCTTTTTCTTCTCTGTCAGTCTCCGTCAGCATCCTTTCCTCCGTCTTTTAATTTGCTCCTTCACATTCGCCTTCTTTCGTATGTGGCTGTAACTTTGCTTCTGTTTTGGTCTTTGGCTCAGTATTATTATCAGATTATCTTTCAGCCCTTCTTTTTCTTACATATTCATTTCTGTCTTTCCTGCTTGCCTCTCCATGGGGGACCCTGACCGGCTGATATCCACGCAAGATTAAATATCTGTGTTTGGTTTATGGTTTACTAGCTCCAGGTGTACCCACGTGTCATTAACAGTGCACGTGCACGGCTTTAATGACATGCATGTGTGCACTTACACACACATCACAAATAGTTAATTAGACACACACACATAAACATGGACGAGCACGCACGCACGTTAGCTCTCTCTCTCTCTCTCTCACACACACACACACACATTATTGGAATAATGGAATGGAAAGGAGTAAGTAGGTGCTACAACTACTGGCAATTTGAAAAAAATTGTACGGCAGATATAACACGGGAGGCGAGACAACACGAGCATGGCTCTACTCCTGTACCTACCTAAAAAAAAAAAATAAAAACATGCACTCATACAGAGCTTATTTTCCTACCAAACTCAAAAGATAACTATACACACATACAAACGTAGTAATAGTGACATTTGCTGGGCGCTTTGACTACACTGTCATTCACCGCTCATAACCATGAACAAATACACACAATGAAAACGAGTATAAACATAAACACTTAATACACTGTCATACCAAGTTAAAAAAAAAAAAAACACACATACAAGCACAAACAGGAGGGTGGGGCGGTTCGCACTTCAAGAAATCTGATTTCTCTTGACACAAGACTTACAGTTACGTGACCAAGCATCCACCGACTTACCGGAGCGAGACTTTACATCCCATATATATACAAAACTGGATCACTACCTTTCAGTATCCCAAGATATCACATACACGGGATAACACAGACAAAAACCCGGTGACCATATGAGGAACAGCAGGTAAGTGGCTCCGTCAAGGCCACAGAGCACAGCCCCAAGTCAACACATTGTATGTTTACTCTAAGACGCCAACAACATCAGAGTCATACAATATAGCCTCAGAATTATTCGGAAGAGAGTTCACAATAAGTTGAGTCAATAAGATAAAGTTCGCAATGACAATAAGGCATAATACCGTGACTGGAACAATATACAAATACTGATACTGAGAGTACAACAGGGATAGATTACACTGTATTCACACATCCTTAATTACTACTTCTAAAATCATGACACCACAGACCGAAACACTGACCAATACATCATGTCAGCTACCCCCTAGCACACATGAAACTATTCCACGCTGCTGGTACGTTACATAGCAATTAGATGACCTGACTGCTTCACCCGACCTTCACCAATGACTTGCGTTCTCCATTATACATACTGTTTTCTCTCTCTTCATTTGCGGTGATCAAGGTCTCAGGACTGAGACGTATTTAGCAAAAAGCGTTCTCATTGTATGCACTTCTGTCCTTTCATCCATTTGATCAGGTGGTATTGGTGAAAATTTTCAGAAAGCATCGCTTCACTTTCTATTCTGTTCTGACGACTACCTAGGTTACTGTGAAGGAGTCCTGACTACCTAGGTTACTGTGAAGGAGTCCTGACGACCACCTAAGTTACTGTGAAGGAGTCCTGACGACTACCTAGGTTACCGTGAAGGAGTCCTGACGACCACCTAGGTTATTGTGAAGGAGTCCTGACGACTATCTAGGTTACCGTGAAGGAGTCCTGACGACCACCTAGGTTACTATGAATTAAGGATTTTTTTTTTTACTGTACACGGTATTAAGTTTATTATCAGTGATACAGGTTGACTCTTACAGTGGACCGTTTCAGATATGGCAAGTCCTGACACAATGTTTTTATTTGGAGCTGTGTACCGTCTTAGTTTCCACTATGTCGTTCTCGAGTCCGTTCCACTTCGAATCACGGAACGGAACCCAAGGGTTCATACCCCACCCTTTCCGTGGTTTGTTTTCAATCGTATTACGATACCGTTCCACTTTGTTATCTATTTGAAGTTGTGAAAGTGTTTCCTGATATTTATGTGGCACAGCTGTTCCGGATTTTCTTCGTATATGTGTTTCTACGTATTCGTATCCGTCTTTTGTTTTTCAGCTTCGGTTCTTCTCTGGTGATAAATCTTCGAAAGTTCTATATTTTCTTCATGTGTTTTTTCCAAGTATGGGGGTTAACGATGGCTCTTCTTATTCAGGGAGCGGTCTTTTGTACCCAGTGAATAGCATTATGAAAGATTCTTTGTTCAGATTTCTAAAGGAAATCCTTGGATTTGCTAGTGTTCTGTATGATGGCCTTGTTTTATCCGTATGTTCACCAGGAGGATAGGTTGGGTGTGATGTTCACCCCAGGTCCTTTTTTATTGTTCATTTACTTAATTTTGTCACGTGATATGTCCTGACCAATCTACTTTCCTCTCTTCATATCATCACATTTACAGGAGTTGAATTTTACCAACATTTTTTTTTTTAAACATTCCGGCAACCTGTTCAATTTTTTTCTCTTTGTGGCTTTAGTAATATGTTCATACTCTCATTATTTCGTGTGTATAAGTTGATAGGTATGATGCTATTCTTTCTCGAATAGTCTAGGTCCCAAGAACAGATCTTTGAGAGCCTCCCTGGCTGTTTACTTTCGCACATCTGAGTGCTTTATCTCTCAGCATAACTGCTTCCTGTTAGGTACTTATTTATCCACTGTAGTGCATTCCCTGTTACTCCTGCCTGGTTTTCGAATTTGTACAATAGTGTGGTACTGTCAAATCTTCTATTTCTTGTTTAAGATTCTATTGGATTTTGGAAGCAAGCTTGTTTATTAATAAAACAGAGTTATTGCTCTTGAAAACATTCTGTGCCGAGGGCGCGCACACATCTCAGTAAACATTACATGTTTAGATTTTTCACTGTTTACGGTAGTCTCGGTATTGTCGTGCAGTAAAACACGCTAAGAAAATCACGTGTTATATTTTCGCAAGGTATTTTTTTCACAAAAGTAATTGTAACCTTTGTTGATAATTTTTTTTTCTTTTTTTTTTCAGATAAACTGTGTGTGGCCGTTGTCTTGATGCTGGTGAGTAGATAGAGAGGTTGAAGTGTCTCAATATCTCTATGATAATTAATTCCTGGAAATATAAACACATATGCGGTATAATGTGGTCCTTTATTGACAACGTTTCGCCCACACAGTGGGCTTTTTCAAGTCACAAACAGATCTACCTGGGGTGAAAGGGACGCGAGTATTTATAGTCAGGATTTTAGACTCTATAACCCCACTCGGTACATCAGATGCAGCATTCTCCACCTGACCTCAACATTCTGAACCTGACTATAAATACTCACGTACCTTCCACACCAGGTAGATCTGTTTGTGACTTGAAAAAGCCCACTGTGTGGGAGAAGCGTTGTCAATAAAGGACCACATTATACTGCATATGTGTTTATATTTCCATTGTGTCGGTATTTCATACCATTTATTTCCATAATTAATTCCTGCTGGAAGAAAATACGTCCTTCAGTACACAATTTATAATTAAAACTATGCGCTGTACCCACCAGGGTCATACAGCGCTGCAGGGTAGAGTTTGTAAGGACAGCGAGGAGGGCTGAAAGAAGTATAATCGAAGGTTGTATAATAAATCTGATGCTTTTAATACAAAATTTAACATCCCTTTTCTTGCACAGTCAAGCCGCAGCCTGCGAGACAGGCGGGAAGTTTATGTAGATTTATCGATTTTGTCGGCGAAGCGTCTAGTTTACTGCGCATCATTCATTTATTCAGTGCATGGTAAGAACATAAGAACGAAGGAACACTGCAGAAGGCATACTGGCCCATGCGAGGCAGGTCCAAGTCTCCTACCGGCTTAAGCCAATGCACCCAACCTAGTCAGGTCAGGTCACATTGACTTAAGGGAGGAACACGGCAACCGACCTGGTAGCACAAGCTATCAGGTCTAACTCACACCCACCCACATCTACTCATGTATTTATCCAACCTATTTTTAAAGCTACACAACGTTCTGGCCTCTATAACTGTACTCGGGAGTTTGTTCCACTCATCCACAACTCTATTACCAAACCAGTAGCGCAACAGTGTATGAATGCGCAAAAGGCATAAGAAATAGATTAATAGGGTTGGCAGATGCACATCTGACTGTATATTATTTACAAATTGTACTTAATTTACCTGTTTACAAGAAACTTCAGAATGCTTGCTTAAAAGTTTTGGCATCTACTTTTGTTAGAAATAAGATACTTTGATATATTTGAGACGTTAATGTATTGTCTAACATCTGTTAGACCGTTTACATTGCAACTTGCTGAGTGTATGGGTTTATTTACGCTCATGTTACGTAGTGGATTACAGATGTACTAAGACTCAAGAAATCGTAATGACACGATTGCAAACAAACCATACCCCCGGCCGGGATTGAACCCGCGGTCATAGAGTCTCAAAACTCCAGCCCGTCGCGTTAGCCACTAGACCGGGGGTATGGTTTAGATGTACTAAGGCTTCTAAATGGATATCTATGACATTAAAATTCATTATTTATCTCCTGATATTATTTCTAATGCTTGACACAGACACAAGTTACAGTCGACTTTTGTAAAGTAATTTATTTGGCTGTTATCAGTTTTATTATGCAAGTCTTATTATAGTCATACAAATGAGTTATCCTAAAGTGAGTTTTTATTTTTTTTAGACCAGCAAGTCATTAATTACCTTACGAAAAGGAACGAATTGTGTCATTAGTAATTTTTCTTCCCCGGAACCAACCTGCCTATGATCCACTCAAGTTACTGCACAACGTCTCGTTCTCTGCCCTGCGTCATCTAAGGCTTTTCCCATGAGGTGTCCTCTCAAGTTTCGTCCCAAAAGCGTTTAAAGCTTTATTCAGTCAGTGATGTGGTAAAACGAAACTCTGTCCAAAGAAAAGCTTGTCCTGCCACGTGTGTATATTCTCGCGAAGTCATACGTCAAGTGTACTGCCCACAGCATTCCAGCACCCGGCCATCACTTCCCCGTGTAGCGGTGTTGATTCACCCTTCCTTGTACCCCCACTCACCTACACACACCTTATCCCCTCCTCTCAGGACCCTGACAACCCTACCAACCCTCCCGAGCGCCCCTGACCCACCTCACGTCACCGTGTCCTTGTAAGGAGAGGGAGAGTCCTTCGATTTAATTTTTGACTGCCGGTTTCGTGGATCTTCTGAGGGATTTTCTTGTTCATTGTTTACTCTCCCAACACGCAATTTGTGGCAAAGGGTTTGCTAAATATTTTATCCTTGTGTACACGGGAGACGTAATGGTTATAGAAAGAAAAAAAGGTGAATGTTTTACTTCTGGTTTCACATTAAACACCAGGTTTCCACAGTATAGAGACTTGCGTCATCTCTCATCCTTCAGAAAGATATAATAACATTTGATCTCGATACAGGGATAGACTATCGTCTACTTCAAGTTCTTTCCATCACAAATGGAGAAAGAGAGAGAGAGAGAGAGAGAGAGAGAGAGAGAGAGTAAGTGTCAGGAAGGGATAGAAAGAATTATGGTACGAAGTATTCGTGTACAATGTCGTATTTTAAACGAATTCCCACTCGTGGCAACGTCATTACTAAGTCAGGGAGTCGAATCAACGGTTAAGTGTCGTTTTTCTGTTGTTTTTGTGTGTGTAGTAGTTACTAGTTGTCAAAGGCTCTTGTCGATAAACACTTAGCCTGTGTGATTTCTCGTTCGAGTGTGTGTACTCACCTAATTCACCTAATTGTGGTTGCAGGGGTCGAGACTCAGCTCCTGGCCCCGCCTTTTCACTGATCGCTACAGGGTCCTCTCTCTCTCTGCTTCCTGAGCTTTGTCATACCTCTTCTTAAAACTATGTATGGTTCCTGCCTCCACTACTTCACTTGCTAGGCTATTCCACTTGCTGACAACTCTATGACTGAAGAAATACTTCCTAACGTCCCTGTGACTCGTCTGAGTCTTCAGCTTCCAGTTGTGACCCCTTGTCCCTGTGTCCCATCTCTGGAACATCCTATCTCTGTCCACCTTGTCTATTCCCCGCAGTATCTTGTATGTCGTTATCATGTCTCCCCTGACCCTTCTGTCCTCCAGTGTCGTCAGTCCGATTTCCCTTAACCTTTCCTCGTACGACATTCTCTTGAGCTCTGGGACTAGCCTTGTTGCAAACCTTTGTACTTTCTCTAACTTCTTGACGTGCTTGACCAGGTGTGGGTTCCAGACTGGTGTTGCATACTCCAGTATGGGCCTAACATACACAGTGTACAGTGTCTTGAACGATTCCTTATTAAGGTATCGGAACGCTATTCTCAGGTTTGCCAGGCGACCGTATGCTGTAGCGGTTATTTGGTTGATGTGTGCCTCCGGTGATGTGCTCGGTGTTATGGTCACCCCAAGGTCTTTCTCCCTGAGTGAGGTCTGTAGTCTTTGTCCACCTAGCCTATACTCTGTCTGCGGTCTTCTTTGCCCCTCCCCAATCTTCATGACTTTGCATTTGGCTGGATTGAATTCGAGAAGCTAGTTACTGGACCACATGTCCAGCCTGTCCAGGTCTCTTTGCAGTCCTGCCTCATCCTCGTCCGATTTAATTCTTCTCATCAACTTTACGTCATCTGCGACTGGTCCTAGAACTGACCCCTGTGGGACCCCGCTCGTAACAGGCGCCCACTGTGATACCTCTTCACGTACTATGACTCGTTGCTGCCTCCCTGTCAGGTATTCCCTTATCCATTGCAGTGCCCTCCCTTTTACATGCGCCTGATCCTCCAGCTTCTGCACTAATCTCTTGTGGGGAACTGTGTCAAAGGCCTTCCTGCAGTCTAGGAAAACGCAATCTACCCAACCCTCTCTCTTGTGTCTTACTTCTGTTACCTTGTCATAAAACTCCAGGAGGTTTGTGATACAAGATTTGCCTTCCATGAACCCATGCTGGCTTTCATTTATAATCTTGTTCCTTTCCAGGTGTTCGACCACTCTCCTCCTGATAATCTTCTCCATGACTTTGCACACAATACATGTCAGAGACACAGGTCTGTAGTTTAGTGCCTCGTTTCTGTTTCCTTTCTTAAATATGGGGACTACATTAGCTGTCTTCCATTTCTCGAAAGTATAGCTCCAGCAGAGATGGAGTTACTACTGTCACTCCGGATGACCCATACCATACACAGGGAATATGAAATATTCATAAATATATCTCCATCACAGAACGGGGGCATAAAAAATCTGTATGTGGAGGAAAAGAGAAAGGGAGGGGGAGGGATAACAAAAATTGCTTATACTGTGTAAAAATCTGCTTGTTATTTAGCCTTGATTGCGCAGCTGCTGTGTACTGGAGACTTTCATTACAAACAAGATTTAGCTCTAGTTCAGTTTAGCAACAACCCAGTACACTGAGGAACAATAACCCAGTGATATTTTGCTAATATTGTTAGTTTAACTAACCCTGGTCTTGTTATTCTTAGGATGGTCCCTAACACAGGCTTCTAAAGAGGTCTCTTACATAGGTCTCAAGGAAGTCTTACATAGGAATCTAACATGGGCTTCCAATGTAGGCCTCATACGCAGGAGACTTCTAACATAAGAGGCCTCACCGAACATTTATTGTCAGTGTTATAGCTTGTGGCTAACATAGGTCACTCCTGCAACACCAACATTCTCACAACAAAACCCGGTGTTGAAAATATATCAGAGAGACTTCAATACCAAAGATACCAATGCAAAATCAACAATACATATTTCTTTTCTGTTTCCAAGACTTAAGTGAGTTTGGTTTCGACAGGTTGGGGTGGCGCTGGCAGGAGACATGATGAGAAAGTCAATTGTGTTCGACAAGGCGACGCCAGAGGTGTTTTACTGCCCCATCGACAAACCCACCTCGTTTGAGAAGATGTATGTCCGCTCAAGACCCCTCACCAAGCTGTGCGAGTTCGACGGGAAACGGGTAAGTAGATTCATTTTTTTTTTTACACAAAGTGCTGAATTTTTGTGGGTCATTCAGTGCAGTTTTGAAGATTCGATCTTTCGTGTGGTAATCATCAGACAGGCTTCCTCATTGGATTGAAATGACTTAACTAACCGGAGCCGGAGTTGAAAGCTGAAAGTCGTAAATCCGTGGCTGGAAACAATTCACAAGTAACCCACAATACCGTGGCTGGAACACATCACAATTTAGCCACAAGTTGGATATGAGACTGGACGGTGTTTCAGTCCTTCCTGGACCATCTTCAAAGACTTGGATATCACTAAAATATATTATTATTATTATTACTACTACTACTTCTACTACTACTACTACTACTACTACTACTACTACTACTACTACTACAATCACAACAAAGAGCCAAACGCACAAACTTTATTTACTATACAGACATCACCTTGCACTTTCTCTGTGAGAGCAACGTAACACGTTTAATTTAATTAGTTATTTACAATGTAATTGCTATAATTTTTATTAAAGCAGACTTACAGTCCCAGGTCTAGTTTTGTGTGTAGTAAGATGGTGTAAGATGTTTCCAGGAGAGACGCAACATGCAGTGAAGAATAATACTTGAATAGTGCCAGACTTTGTTGATTCATTATATATTTTTACAATGTATGAAAATAAATTTCATGAGTTTTAGTTCTCTTTCAGTAGTTAGAGAGAGAGAGAGGGAGAGAAAAACAGAGAGAAATAGAAAGAGAGAGAGAGAGAGAGAGAGAGAGAGAATGACTCACAGATGTGGTTATCAGTTTCATCCTCCCCTCCAAACCTGTTCATCTCTCTCTCTCTCTCTCTCTCTCTCTCTCTCTCTCTCTCTCTCTCTCTCTCTCTCTCTCTCTCTCTCTCTCTCTCTCTCTCTCTCTCTCTCTCTCCCCACCTATTCACTTCGTTCCCTGCAGGCCTGTCACTCACAGCACTTTCTTGCTCCTACAGCTGCCTGAGGACTACAAAAGCGACTGCTACAATGACGTAGACGAGAGCGAGTACGCCTGCAAGGAGAAGAAGCGTATTATGGTATAGTGGATCCCTCCAGTCCTGCTGCTCTTCCCTCTCACAACACTCTCACTTCCCTCTCACAACACTCTCACTCCCCTCTCACAACACTCTCACTTCCCTCTCACAACACTCTCACTTCCCTCTCACAACACTCACTCTCCCCACACACACTTCCACTCACTCTCTCTCCTACACATCTTTTCCTCCCTCACACCTCTCCCTATCTTTCACTCCTCCCTCATACCTCTCCCTGTTTCACTCCTCCCTCACACTCCTCTGCCCCCCCTAACACTCCTCTCTCCCCCTCGCACTCCTTTTTCACCCTCTCCCCCTCACACTCCTCTCTCCCCCTGTCCCCCTCACACTCCTCTCTCCCCCTCTCCCCCTCACACTTCTCTCTCACCCTCCCTCTCTCTCTACACAATTCTCTCACACTCTCTCAATGCCCTCCTCTCCCTCTACCCTCCGCTCCCCCGCTATCTACCCTCCTTTTCCTCTCCCCCTCTCTCTACCCTCCTCTTCCTCTCTCTCTACCCTCCTCTCCCTCTCCCCCTCTCTCTACCCTCTCCCACATCCTCGTCTCTTCACTTCCACAATTCTCGTCGTTCAGAATTTTGCTTAAAATTTCCTCTATAATTTTGACCTTAGTGTAACTTTTGAGTATTTAATTTTTGGGTATTTAAAGCTAAAAAAATACTGAAATGCTTATTACCTTCTTATTAATCAGTGAGATATATATATATATATATATATATATATATATATATATATATATATATATATATATATATATATATATATATATATATATATACATGTATTCTCTTCAGTTTAACAAAAAAAAATAATTTTATTGGTTAAGGCAAGGTTTTTTTTTTAATAAATTTACATCTTCGTAGTATAGCAAATATACGAATAATTAACTAATTTAAAAAAAAATCTTTTCAGTGTTAATCAGTTATTAATAATTAATAGATAAATTATGATAATGGCTTAACTTTTCTCCAAGAACTTTCCATTTGTTAGTAATTGACATATCTGTTAATCAACCGTAACTAAATAATAACTCTGATCTATCCACAGGTCTTGTCTTGACTATTTTATCTATTGCCTGAACTGTTCTTATGGTGTCTAGAGACATAACGTATCTTCTGTAGCTCTACCATACACTGTGGAGTACCATTACATTAATGGTATAGAGTACCGACTGCTTGATAAGTGTGCAATACCAGAGTATTTTTACTGACAAGACGAAGCTAGACTAAGAGGTGCGTGAGTTTCTCTGTCTCCTAATGTGTTCATTTGTCCCCTTTAATCTACCTTGTCCATAATTACTATCGCATTTGCTTTGGTTTCGTAAGGTGAAGTCCAGGATCTTTCCTTAATTCATGGTGTAACTTAACAAACCTTTGTGGACAATTGTGTTGTAGAGGTGTGAGCAAAGTTCAGATATCTGCAACACGTCCTCAGAAATTTGTTAAGTTATACCATGAATTAAGGAAAGATCCTGGACTTCACCTTACGAAACAGACAAAGCAAATGTGACAGTAATTATAGGGGAAAAATAACATAATAGAAAACAGGGGAACTGACGTGCCCCTTAACACCTTAAAATGACTTCTCTGGTCTTTCCACTGTCTCCGGTGGCTTACGCACTGGCTTGGAGTTTTACGACTTACTCGCGATGGGTTGAAACCCCACCCGTTCCGTAGGTTCTCCGGTATAATTGTCACCTCTGTACCAGATAGAAATATCCCTGTTGTGGAGGCGGAAAGTCTCGTGTATAAAGATACTTATATGTTGCACATATGCCTTATTCATTAACTGCTATGTATCCTGATGCACAAATTATGGATTAGTATCCTGTAATTATTGCAATCTATGCTCCGTTCTTCGTCCCCTTTCCTTGAATTTTAAAAAAAAACTTAGCATTTGCTAGGATTGAACTCCAGTAACAATCTCTCTGACCATCCCTGTTATCTGCCCAATACATCACAGTTTCTCTCTGTTACAGACACTCTGAGAGTTCAACGGAAAGTGAAATACGTACATTACCCAACGTTTGTCTTTTCCTAGGTAAACTCATATTTTGAAAACAAGAGTATTCTTCCATCTATCCGGGTAAGATATGATATAAAATACCGACAAGATGAAATAAAATTTATGTGAAGTATTTGGCTACTTTAATGAGACTATTAATATTAGTAGAATTACCGACAATATGTGCATTTGTGTCCTTTTATTTAGCATTTTAATGAGGAAATGTTTCGCCACTAAAATATCATAACGTTTTATCATTAAAATATGATAATACTGCACATGTGTTAAATTGCAATTCGTTCTATCCATCTACGTTTCTTTCCGGTGTAAATCTCAAGTTTTTACCTTCACGATAACTCTTGAAGTGATGCATGTTCACGTGTGGACAAGACGATCACTCTCTCAGTGATCAATGACGAATTACACGTACGTTAAGGTACAACGTGAGATGATTTGGTCTTTCACACCACGACGATTAATTCAGTGTTTCTCCTCAGAGTGTTTCATGATCCACGAACCACTAGCCTTTATCAAATATATTTAAATCAGAACCTGATCTCATTCAATCCCTCCTGACCCAAGCTGTACTGACCTTTTTTGCGTGGCTCATTACTGTACACTTTATACTGGAAAAGAACCAATCATTTCACGGCACCACAACAAGGTGTGAATTTTGCTTTGCAATGACACTGTATTTTATGCAGAATGCATTTTATGAATTAATTTTTATTGCCCTCTTTTCAGCCCCTTCTTTTACTATATTTGTATGTTACATGCTCTTTTCTTCTTTTAATTCAGAACACACAAAATAATAGCTTTTGTGTGCCATACATGCTTCTAACCGTCTCAAATTAACCACCACAGTAATCCTAACAATGAATTTAATAGCACTGGGAGTGGTATCATTACTAGGCAGGCGATATTCTGCAGTCCTAAATCTACTAAAATTAAAAAAACATAATTTAACTGGATAACCTAAATGGCACAATATTACAAGCATTTTCGTGATCTCTCACATTATAAAGGATCATTAAGGGTAATAAGCAAGAGTTGGTTGGTTACCTCACTCAACTGATTGTTAATAATTGTCAAAATCTTGATCCATACAAAATTTGTCTGTTGGAGAATTTTTTCTAAAATGCTTATGTCTATAAGATTCCATGAGCAAAACTCAATGAATTTTATTTTTGGCCAGTCGGAAAATTTTTTGAAGATTATAGCAACATTAATATAGCATTAGAAGTGTAAAATTTGTAACATTTGTAACGTGTAGATCACTGGTTGAGCGAAATATAGCAGAATCGAGCTTAAAAAATATAAACTGGACTCGTTCATAATACATAAAATTTGCGAGGATTATAAGCAGTGCTGACAAACAAAGTCACCTGTAACTGACATATCACTCTCAACCTGACTAAAAAAAAAGTTAAGAACGATGGAGATACAGTTTATTATCGGCCCACTCTGAGGTAACTAACACCTGACTTAAAATATATGTCAAAGGTGACTTATCTACTATAAAACACCTGTTGATTTATTTTAATATTCCTTGACAGTGGTAATATACCAAACTACTTGCTATATTACCACTTTTCCTTTGCTTCAATTGCTTTTTTTTCACTTTTCGTCGATCATTGTATAGGACACCTTAACCCAATTAAATATTACCATGCTATGTAACATTTGCCAGTTGTATATTTTTTTTTCAGCTCTAACTGGTTTATTTTCATGAAAAAAAAATAACGTTCTCTGTTTTCTTGATTAATATTTTTTACCTTGCTCTGTAGGAGGTGACTGGTACAAATTAACTTAACCCAAATAGAGTTAAACTGTTTTAACAGATTCTAACCCTAATGACTTCATGCAACAAACACAAATTGATTTGCAAAATATAACAATTAGTGGCTCACTGATACCACCATGCAAGTGGCGTCACTCAAAATCAACCAGTCGTATTTTGGGGAAAATTTTGATTTCCTTGGTCCTGCAACATATCTACTGCCATATTTATTATTTTGCCAATGTAAATACACATATCTCTTACTGGTAGGAACTAAACAATCTTTCCATAAACTGGTGGTCCCATCTTTACGTTGCTGTGGCTAAAATCACCTTGACTGATCAACTGTAACTAGTTTAGAATTAGAAGAACTGACTGGCACTTCAGTGACTTGACTGAAAAAAAATAGCATGTGAATTAAGTTACTATGGTAGCTTGGAATTTTAACCTCAATAATCGTAAATGAACAACCCAAGATAAATAATGTAAATAGCCATATGTTTACATGAGATTAAGTTTTGAGAGGCACGTAAGTTCCCCCGTCTTCTTAAGAGGCACGTAAGTTCCCCCGTCTTCTTAAGAGGCACGTAAGTTCCCCCGTCTTCTTAAGAGGCACGTAAGTTCCCCCGTCTTCTTAAGAGGCACCTAAGTTCCCCCGTCTTCTTAAGAGGCACGTAAGTTCCCCCGTCTTCTTAAGTGGCACGTAAGTTCCCCCGTCTTCTTAAGAGGCGCGTAAGTTCCCCTGTTTTAATAACATGTTCATTTTTCCACTATAAAGTACCGTTTCCATAATTACTATCGCATTTGCTTTGTCTGTTTCGTAAGGGAAAGTCTACTGTGTATTAAGGGGTACGTACGTACCCCTTAACACACGCTGAGAGATATAGTCTAGCAATGTTAATTACATACTGAGACGCAGTTCACATTTGTGATGAACTTGTGTTAACTATCTGAAAGATTTATGAGGCTCAGTACAAGCCTAAAATAAGGAATCCTTCCATTATTTTTCCTAGTAAGATAAATGGACATGCCGACCCACTTAAATATGATCAATAAACTACTAACTCTAATATACTTTAATTACCTGCTGACTTACAATATTCACCGCAATACCTGCTGACTTACAATATTCACAGCAATACCTGCTGACTTACAATATTCACAGTAATACCTGCTGACTTACAATATTCACAGCAATACCTGCTGACTTACAATATTCACAGCAATACCTGCTGACTTACAATATTCACAGCAATACCTGCTGACTTACAATATTCACAGCAATACCTGCTGACTTACAATATTCACAGCAATACCTGCTGACTTACAATATTCACAGCAATACCTGCTGACTTACAATATTCACAGCAATACCTGCTGACTTACAATATTCACAGCAATACCTGCTGACTTACAATATTCACAGCAATACCTGCTGACTTACAATATTCACAGCAATACCTGCTGACTTACAATATTCACAGCAATACCTGCTGACTTACAATATTCACAGCAATACCTGCTGACTTACAATATTCACAGCAATACCTGCTGACTTACAATATTCACAGCAATACCTGCTGACTTACAATATTCACAGCAATACCTGCTGACTTACAATATTCACAGCAATACCTGCTGACTTACAATATTCACAGCAATACCTGCCGACTTACAATATTCACCTCAATACCTGCCGACTTACAATGTTCACCTCAATACCTGCTGACCTACAATATTCACCTCAATACCTGCTGACTTATAATATTCACAGCAATACCTGCTGACTTACAATATTCACAGCAATACCTGCTGACTTACAATATTCACAGCAATACCTGCTGACTTACAATATTCACAGCAATACCTGCTGACTTACAATATTCACAGCAATACCTGCTGACTTACAATATTCACAGCAATACCTGCTGACTTACAATATTCACAGCAATACCTGCTGACCTACAATATTCACCTCAATACCTGCTGACCTACAGTATTCACCTCAATACCTGCTGACCTACAATATTCACCTCAATACCTGCTGACCTACAATATTCACCTCAATACCTGCTGACCTATAATATTTACCTCAATACCTGCTGACCTACAATATTTACGTCAATACCTGCTGACCTACAGTATTCACCTCAATACCTGCTGACCTACAATATTCACCTCAATACCTGCTGACTTACAATATTCACCTCAATACCTGCCGACTTACATGTGTCTTAACTCTCATATTGTCGGTATTTTATACCTTTCTTGCACAATGTTCACCTCAATACCTGCTGACCTGCAATATTCACCTCAATACCTGCTGACTTACAATATTCACCTCAATACCTGCTGACTTACAATATTCACCTCAATACCTGCTGACTTACAATATTCACCTCAATACCTGCTGACTTACAATATTCACCTCAATACCTGCTGACTTACAATATTCACCTCAATACCTGCTGACCTACAATATTCACCTCAATACCTGCTGACCTACAATATTCACCTCAATACCTGATGACCTACAATATTCACCTCAATACCTGATGACCTACAATATTCACCTCAATACCTGCTGACTTACAATATTCACCTCAATACCTGCTGACCTACAATATTCACCTCAATACCTGCTGACCTATAATATTTACCTCAATACCTGCTGACCTACAATATTCACCTCAATACCTGCTGACCTACAATATTCACCTCAATACCTGCTGACCTACAATATTCACCTCAATACCTGCTGACCTACAATATTCACCTCAATACCTTCTGCCTTACAATATTCACCTCATTACCTGCTGACCTACAATATTCACCTCAATACCTGCTGACTTACTTTAGCATACCTACTGACCCCCAATATATACATTACTTGCTGACATACTTTAGTATACCTACTGACCCACCTTATCCACCTCATTATCTGCTGACCTTCAGCATACCTGCGGACTCCCCATGATTCCTTCCAGTACCTGCACTCACTGACATACCCACAACTTGCTGATCCACTGACTTCCTCATGATTATTCTACGATAAATGTAATTTATGAAAACAGTCTAGCCTTTTAAAAACCAGCTCAAATCTCCTTTGATAAACAAATTCTAAAGCCTTTTTAAAGCTATTTATTTAATCCTTTAGCAACTATAAACTAATCCTAAAAAAAAATGTAAGATATAAATCATTTAGTAACTAAACATTCATTCTAACTCATTTAAAAAACTGTATAATTTATCTTTCAACATTAAATAAATTCTAAAGTATTTTGAAAATTTTATAATTTAGACCTTAAGCAAAAGTTTATAAATATCCTCAAAGTTTTCTAGCAGCCTTTAAACAATAGTGTCACAGTAAAATTTAAATTTTATTTAAAAAAATCACAGTGACTAGGTTATAAACGTTGATTCAGTGGACGTGACCAAGTGACCATAACCTTCACTTGTCTGTCTCCTTGACCTCTACCTGACCTGAAGGAAGGTGCCCTGGCCTCCCCTTGACCCCCAGTAAACTAATATTACAGATGCGAAAAGTGAGTGAAGAGGAGACTGAGGAACAGGAGCTGGCCATGGCTGAAGCAACACAAATGGCTAACAACAACAACAACGTTTAAGGCACACTAACTCCAGGCCCATCACCATCTATCACGCCACCGGACAAAGGTTAACTCACGCTCTTAATGTACAAGGAACGGTAATAACGTACGGGAAACACAAGCTACGTACGGGAAACAAAAAAAAAAAATGTACGGGAAACGGAAACAGCAGGTTCCTCACTACGAGGAACCAGTGGATAGGGGCACTGTAGTCAATGTTATCAGTAAAATCAAATATTTATTAATGTTTTAATGGCACTACGAAGTCAAACTTGAAATGAATGTTTATTATTAGTGCAGCGGAATGATCAAAAAAAATATTAAGGCTATTGTAATCGTGTGATGTAAGTGATATGAAGCTTCCTCTGGCATTACCTGGAGGTTACCTGGAGGTTATTCCGGGGATCAACGCCCCCGCGGCCCGGTCCATGACCAGGCCTCCCGATGGATCAGGGCCTGATCAACCAGGCTGTTACTGCTGGCCGCATTGCCCCTGTCCTTGGATGGCATGTGTTAGATACACTGATAACACTGTGATCCTGCATAAAATAAATCATAGCTAATTACTTGCATATTGCAGATGTATCTAAATACTTTTATTCAGCGTATTTGTTTATGCTGTTGTAATTTGCTGCATTACGCTTTTGCAAATTGCAGTTCAATACAGTAAAACTATTAAATTTTGAGAAGATTTTTAAAGGATTATCGACAGTATGCAAGCGATTTAAGTCTTGATTATCATGTCAAAACAATACAAACTATCAACACTGAAATAACACAATATACATTTGAGGTATTAACCACTGCTTATTCAAAGTATACACATTAACTCCATTTGGCAAATATAGCTTGATATCAGCACATACACATCTAAGAATACACTTAATATGCCTAGATGTCAACGATCAAGATGTGATGGTGCGTCCTAGCCAGGTCTTCAAATTTGTTAGGTCAGTCAGTCGCCTGACCTCATCTCTCCCTCCGTCAGATGCGCCTCAACCCTCCAGGCAGCGAAAATGACCCCAAGAGGCAAAAGAGAGTGTGAGGAAGAAGGTTCTGAAGATGTGCTGGAATTTCCTGTGTGTGTATTTAACGATGATTGACCCAATGAACACGAACGGGTTATCTGTATAGATGGAAAGGCACTATAGACTTCACTGTGGAAGTACACTAGAGTGCTGCGGACGAATCCATTAAAATTTGTCACCATATCTGATTTAAATAACTAAAAGGACCTTCTGCTCTAGTAATGTTATGTATTGTATATATTTATTGATTTTTAATTCTAGGTATTTATAGTACAGTATATTCATAATGAATAAGAAATTCAAGTTGCAAATATTCTGTAAGCTCCCAGTGTTGAGAAAAAGGGTATGTTGGAAGACACGGTATAATAAGGAACCACAATCGAGGAACGACTAACCACCCAGGTAGCCAAAGCTAAAATTAAAAGTCGCTGTATAGCCCTTGTGGCTTAGCGCTTCTTTTTGATAATAATAATAATAATAATAATAATAATAATAATAATAATAATAATAAAATTAAAAGTAGCTAAAAGTGTATTATCAAGTCAGATGAGCCAAATAGATATTATACATTAGCTTAGCCATACCTACTGAACCGTGTGAAGTGTATTTTTATACTAAACCTACGTTCAGAATTTTGTAGTATTGCTAATACTAATTGCAAGTGTTCTGTGTCGTGATGAAATGTACGAATAATGATTAATATAATACCATTTGGCCAGGTGATCTAGAGAGCTGTGCAAGGAACATTCTAATTCACGTTCATGTTGCAAACATGTTTATGCAAGATTTAGTGTAACTTCAAATAGGACTCGAAGATTATTTAAAAAAAAAAAAGTTGAAAAACGTATGCAAGATTAGGAAATTTTCATTAGGATATGTTGCTCTTAACACAAGTCTCAATACTATTAAAAATGGTTATAATTATGACCATTATTTTTAAAGGGGTTGACCGGTAAGCCAGCGGAAGGCCTCGGTCAGATGACCAAAAGCTCCAACGGCGGGTCATCATCTAAGACCCGCGTCAGGAAACACTTGCTCTGTGTCCTGATGAACCTAACCTAACCTAAGTCTTAATCCCATGATAACTAAGTTGCTGGTAAGCCAAACGCATCCTAATGTAAGCTTCTTAACGTTGCACGTGTGTGTATTTTACACGCTTATCGGTATTGTATACCTTGTGAGATACCTTGTGTCATACGTGCTTTTTAAGAGAACTCTGCTAAATCAGCTGGCCAAATGTCTGTGATTTAAGCATTGTTCCAGCTTGTGGGAGCTGCGCGGCTGCCTGTGTGACTTAATTTTATTCGCCACGTTTGTCAACATTAAAAACTCGCTCGCGGCTTTTAAATGTGCAATTTAGGGATATATGTCAGTGAGTAGCGAGTGTGTAATAAATACGGCTCGTATTTAACAAAATTTCCATGAAAATAAGGACATGTTACCACAATGCATCCGGAAAAGTCTTCTTCATTTCAGAGCTTAAAAAACTTTCACCGAGTAAATACGTCATCTCTAGGAACAAAATTCAAAAGCCACAATACAAAGAATGCAACGAACGAATTTATTTCAACGTATTAATCACTACTTCACGACATTTGGTTACACCTCTGCTGCTGCTGTTGCTGGAATTTTGTCATAAAGAGCCTTCAACAGGGTGAGGATATTTATATATACTAACATCTGATCGTGTCAACTGCTTCGTAATTGCAGACTCCATTTACTTAGTATGGCTGCGGGCTCATCTTCAAGCAGTTTGTTACCAATTAAATCACATGACGACAATAATTAATTTTTTTTCTGTAAATAAAACACGAGCATATGTAAACTACTTCTCCCGATATTTAAAAAAAAAAATAGTACTGTTTTGCCATATTTCAATATCCTTTTCATAAAATTTCTTCCTGGACGCTCTCATTAACTGACTGAGTTTTTTTTTTTTTAATATTTACTCATTCGTCAGATTTTTATAATAAAGTGAATCTCAAAAATTATTGAACATCGATTTAAAAATTTTTTCCTCACAATCTCAATTTTTAATTAATTTATACTGACTTGTTCACATCTAGTATTTATTTTTTCTGTAATTTTGTAATATAAGCTGCCATAATGATGCATATATTTGACTATGCTTGGAAAATAAAAATAATTATATGACGAGATACCTTTGCAATGTGAATTACGTACTGAAATAACTTCTAAATCCCACTGTAATAAATATCCCCCCTTTACCTTAATTAAATTGCTGCTTAGAGCAGAATGCCATACATTTTTTTTGTCTTGTAAAATAAATAATCCCGTAAAGAAAGTTAGTTTTATTCTGACCTCCATAGACATAAGAACATAAAGAAGGAACACTGCAACAGGCATACTGACCCATGCGGAGCAGGTCCATGTCCCCCCCCCCCGGATTAGACCAATGACCCACCCCCCGGATTATCCCAATGACCCACCCAGTCTGGTCATCCCCACTCAAAGATGGACCACTGTACCAGACCCAGCAGCACAAGTTAGTCAGGTCTAACTCACACCCACCCACACCCATTCACGTATTTATCTAACCTATTTTTAAAACTACACAACGTTTTAGCCTCAATAACTGTACTCGGGAGTTGGTTCCACTCATCCACAACTCTATTACCAAACCAGTACTTTCCTAAATCCTACCTGAATCTGAATTTTTCCAACTTGAAACCATTGCTGCGAGTCCTGTCTTGGCTGGAAATTTTCAGCACACTATTTATATCCCCTTTATTTATTCCTGTTTTCCATTTATACACCTCGATCATATCCTCCCTAATTCTACGCCTTTCGAGAGAGTGCAGATTCAGGGCCCTCAGTCTATCCTCATAGGGAAGATTTCTGATACATGGGATCATCTTTGTGATCCTCCTTTGTACGTTTTCCAGAGCATTTATTGAAGGTTTGAGTATAGACCTTCACTGTTAGGGACAGGAAGCTTGTGACTTATTGGAGGTGTCCTGTAGCTGGATCGCTAGCGTACTCAGCTCACACACTGAGGTCCGGGGTTTGAATCTCCTCCGGTACGGATGGAAAACATTAGGGACGTGTTTCCATAAGACACCTTCTGTCCCTGTCCCTGTTCACCCATCAGTTTCAAATGGGTACCTGGGTGTTAGTCTACTGGTGTAGATCACATCCTGGGACAAAACTGACCTAATTTTCCCGAAATGCTCAGCATAAGAAGCGGGTTTGTATGTAGTAGTATGTCACTGATGTCAGCTAGGACTGTATAAACCATACCACCGGCCGGGATTGAACCCGCGGTCATAGTCTCAAAACTCCAGCCCGTCGCGTTAGCCACTAGACCAGCTAGCCACAATAAGATTCATCCAACTAGGCATATTTCTACACCATAGGAAGGTTAGCACAGGCACCACTGTGACCACGGTCACGCTAGCTGGAGATTCGTCTGTAAAAACTTGCATTTGTGGTCACAGTGGTGCCTGTGCTAACCTTCCTATGGTGTAGAAATATACCTAGTTGGATGAATCTTATTGTGGCTAGCTGGTCTAGTGGCTAACGCGACGGGCTGGAGTTTTGAGACTCTATGACCGCGGGTTCAATCCCGGCCGGTGGTATGGTTTGTTTGCAATCGTGTCATTACGATTTCTTGAGTCATAGGACTGTATACCTTGTACATGTACTTGCAGTAAATAAAGATATTATTTAAGACTATCAGTCAGCCATGAACCACTTCACTAAGTTACTACGACTGTGTGTGTGTGTGTGTGTGTGTGTGTGTACTCATCTAATTGTGGTTGCAGTGGGTCGAGACTCAACTGATCCCTACTAGGTCCACTCTCTGCTCCCTGACCTTTATCATACCTCGTCTTAAGCTATGTATGGCTCCCTGCCTCCACTACATCACTTGCTGGACTATTCCACTTCCTGACAACTCTATGACTGAAGAAATACTGTGTGTGTGTGTGTGTGTGTGTGTGTGTGTGTGTGTGTGTGTGTGTGTGTGTGTGTGTGTGTGTGTGTACTACCAGCCTCTCATTTTTTCTAGATTAATTTTCCATAGAGATTCTCATAATCACTTCATTAATCCCCATTGTAAACATATTATAGGTTAGGTTAGGTTAATTTGGATTGGGTTAGGTGACATGAACCTATAAAAAGTATATTAAATTATAAATAAGGTGACCAAACGTAACCAAGAAGCGTTTAAATATACACGATCACATATGGTACGAGAATGGGTTCAATAATCGCGATGACCCCTCAAGGGAGGCACTCTTGATCCAAGGAACTGAATTTATCCTCCCTTGGGATAGAATCTGATTGCCTCCCATTCGCCACATGGCCCCTGAGAATTTAGGGCTTCGCCCTGATTACTGCGCAGTGACGCTCATGCTGGGGCGAGCACTGCCGCCTGGATGGACAATAAATTATTGGACATTCTCACCCCAGCCACTCATCCACACACACACTACTCTCTACTAACCATACCCCCGGCCGGGATTGAACCCGCGGTCATAGAGTCTCAAAACTCCAGCCCGTCGCGTTAGAACATAAGAACATAAGAACGAAGGAACACTGCAGAAGGCCTACTGGCCCATGCGAGGCAGGTCCAAGTCCCTACCGGCTTAAGCCAATGCACCCAACCTAGTCAGGTCAGGTCACATTGACTTAAGGGAGGAACACGGCAACCGACCTGTTAGCACAAGCTATCAGGTCCAACTCACACCCACCCACATCTACTCATGTATTTATCCAACCTATTTTTAAAGCTACACAACGTTCTGGCCTCTATAACTGTACTTGGGAGTTTGTTCCACTCATCCACAACTCTATTACCAAACCAGTACTTTCCTATATCCCTCCTGAATCTGAATTTTTCCAACTTAAAACCATTGCTGCGAGTCCTGTCTAGGCTAGATATTTTCAGCACACTATTTACATCCCCTTTATTTATTCCTGTCTTCCACTTATAAACCTCAATCATATCCCCCCTAATTCTACGTCTTTCTAGAGAGTGCAGTTTCAGGGCCCTTAGTCTATCCTCATAGGGAAGGTTTCTGATACATGGGATCATCTTTGTCATCCTCCTTTGTACATTTTCCAGAGAATTTATATCCATTCTGTAATACGGTGACCAAAACTGTGCAGCATAATCTAAATGAGGCCTAACCAAGGATGTATAGAGTTGAAGAACAACCTGAGGACTCCTGTTAGCCACTAGACCAGCTAGCCACAATAAGATTCATCCAACTAGGTATATTTCTACACCATAGGAAGGCTAGCACAGGCACCACTGTGACCACAAATGCAAGTTTTTACAGACGAATCTCCAGCTAGCGTGGCCGTGACGAACTCTAGGTTGGGTGCATTGGCTTAAGCCGGTAGGGACTTGGACCTGCCTCGCATGGGCCAGTAGGCCTTCTGCAGTGTTCCTTCGTTCTTATGTTCTTATGTAATGACACGATTGCAAACAAACCATACCCCCGGCCGGGATTGAACCCGCGGTCATAGAGTCTCAAAACTCCAGCCCGTCGCGTTAGCCACTGTACTTCCACTGTACTGTACTTCCTCCTCGTCCTCCTGAACCATGGGCGGCTACTCCAGAACCAAGGGCGGCTACTCCAGAACCAAGGGCGGCTACTCCAGAACCAAGGACGGCTACTCCAGAACCAAGGGCGGCTACTCCAGAACCAAGGACGGCTACTCCAGAACCAAGGGCGGCTACTCCAGAACCAAGGGCGGCTACTCCAGAACCAAGGGCGGCTACTCCAGAACCAAGGGCGGCTACTCCAGAACCAAGGGCGGCTACTCCAGAACCAAGGGCGGCTACTCCAGAACCAAGGGCGGCTACTCCAGAACCAAAGACGGCTACTCCAGAACCTAGGAAGGCTACTCCAGAACCAAGGACGGCTACTCCAGAACCAAGGAAGGCTACTCCAGAACCAAGGGCGGCTACTCCAGAACCAAGGGCGGCTACTCCAGAACCAAAGACGGCTACTCCAGAACCTAGGAAGGCTACTCCAGAACCAAGGACGGCTACTCCAGAACCAAGGAAGGCTACTCCAGAACCAAGGAAGGCTACTCCAGAACCAAAGGCGGCTACTCCAGAACCAAGGACTGCTACTCCAGAACCAAGGACGGCTACTCCAGAACCAAGGACGGCTACTCCAGAACCAAGGACGGCTACTTCAGAACCAAGGAAGGCTACTCCAGAACCAAGGACGGCTACTCCAGAACCAAGGGCGGCTACTCTAGAACCAAGGGCGGCTACTCCAGAACCAAGGGCGGCTACTCCAGAACCAAGGGCGGCTACTCCAGAACCAAGGGCGGCTACTCCAGAACCAAGGACTGCTACTCCAGAACCAAGGGCGGCTACTCCAGAACCAAGGGCGGCTACTCCAGAACCAAGGGCGGCTACTTCAGAACCAAGGGCGGCTACTCCAGAACCAAGTGCGGCTACTCCAGAACCAAGGGCGGCTACTCCAGAACCAAGGAAGGCTACTCCAGAACCAAGGGCGGCTACTCCAGAACCAAGGACGGCTACTCCAGAACCAAGGACGGTTACTCCAGAACCAAGGAAGGCTACTCCAGAACAAAGGAAGGCTACTCCAGAACCAAGGGCGGCTACTCCAGAACCAAGGGCGGCTACTCCAGAACCAAGGGCGGCTACTCCAGAACCAAGGACGGCTACTCCAGAACCAAGGACGGTTACTCCAGAACCAAGGAAGGCTACTCCAGAACCAAGGACGGTTACTCCAGAACCAAGGAAGGCTACTCCAGAACCAAGGGCGGCTACTCCAGAACACTACCCTGAGTCATTCTGTTCTGTGATTGGTCAGTAATGTGTATATTATATAGCATAAAATTAATATAAAATATAGACATATAGAGTGTTCACTGTTATCTTTTTTTTTTCTTCTTCTTCAAAATTTTTGCCTTTTTTTCATCTGCGTTTTTTTCTGGATTTAGGAATCCTAATTCATTAATACTGATGTTATAAAGATTTTTTTCACGACTAATTCGAAAAATACATCAAAGTTGATCTGTAGATTAAGTCAGTGTACTAGATGACACTGGTAAATATTCACCGAGATATTTTGAGGTTTAAGTTATAATTGTTCCAGTATAATATATGACCATAGACATTTTCCTCTAGAACTGTCAGGGTCCCAGCCAGGGCGACCTATTTAATTCCTCAGAAATTTCAGGTCAGTCCAAGGGAGTTAGAGGCAGGAACTTTTAAATTTTACAGATCACTGGGACCGAGTGATTATTCATCACTCAGTGAAATACTTTAACACAGACTAAATCGGTAAACAACCACACAAGGTTAAAATATCATTGTATTAATAGTATATACCTACGAGACACGTTCATAATATGGGTAACTTAACTTGTAGAAGCTTCGCCAACCAATGACTGTCAATTCAACACAAAGATGACATCCGACAACCGTAGATGAGGTAATCAGTGTTCTATTCATTGGTTGGCGAACCGTCTTCAGATGAAGACGGTTGCTCTCTACCAACCTGTGTTAGGATGGGAGTACCTCCCTGGATGGTTGCTGTCTACCAACCTGTGTTAGGATGGCAGTACCTCCCTGGATGGTTGCTGTCTACCAACCTGTGTTAGGATGGCAGTACCTCCCTGGATGGTTGCTGTCTACCAACCTGTGTTAGGATGGCAGTACCTCCCTGGATGGTTGCTGTCTACCAACCTGTGTTAGGATGGCAGTACCTCCCTGGATGGTTGCTGTCTACCAACTTACTACACGTCTACTAACCTACCTGTCATACCAACTCATTTCCTATCTACCAAGCTACTACCTGTCTATCAAACTTTTATTTTTCAAGTTCAGTGACCAGCATGGTGTTCCATAACAAGAGTACCCGTGTCTCAGTTGGTAGCGCACTCAGCTCACAAGGTGAGTGTTCGTGGCTAGATCCCCGGCACAGGCATGTTTCCTTACGCTTGTTGTTACTGTTCACCTAACAGTAAATACTGTAGGTACCTGGGTGTTAGTCGAGTGTTGTGGGTCGCATCCTGGGGGGTGGTAGTATACCTTACATAAAGCTCGTCTTTGAAACAAGCTGAGGTTAGACAACAGCTCTTGTCCTGTAAACGTGCGTAAAAAAAGGTATCCGAATCAAAAACTGTTATTACTAGAAATGGGAGATAACTAAAGTCTAATCCAAGGAATGGAATGATAGTTCCAGTTTCGTGGATGAAGACACCCTTATCCTCACCCTTTCCCTTGAAGGTCGCCAGCATATATCCTCATTAACTTTATTAGTGAAAAAACATTTAGCAACACGGTAATAACCAGGACACGAACTGCAAGTCCATTCATTATCTCACAATTAGAATAATTGCTTGTAACATTTCCTTAACCCTAATGGAGGGAGATCGACAGCAAAATTGCTAAACATCACATGATAGGAAAGAGGGTGTTGCCAGGAAGAAAATGAGAGTGTAGGTGGGGAAGAGGTGGGGAGTTGGAGAACAGGTTGTATTATGGGGGGGGGGAGGTCTAGACAGGTCCCTGACAATATACAGGAATATCATCGAACCATTATGCTGCGCTGCAGAGAATTGGCATTGTTCCATTACGTTTCGCAGTAAAGAAATAACACTTCCATTACGGTTCGCTGCAAAAGACCTTTCGAGAGGCGTACCTTGACGCCGGTGGAGGGCTCTTGATCTAACGAACTGGACCTACCTCTTTTTCCTTAGATCGAATCTCCCGTTCCCCAAAGCGCTCTATGACCCCTATAGATGAAATTAAAATAAATTCCATATAAATGAAACAAATTCCCCATAAAGAAAGTTCCCTATAGAGGAAATGAATAAAATACATTCCACCATAAAGAAACATTCGCTCCACTACGCTTCACTGTTTTTAAGTCTGCAACGCGAACACTTGCTTCGTTCTCTGACCTCCTGATCATAAAGGG
This sequence comes from Cherax quadricarinatus, assembly GCF_038502225.1. Classification (NCBI taxonomy): domain Eukaryota; kingdom Metazoa; phylum Arthropoda; class Malacostraca; order Decapoda; family Parastacidae; genus Cherax; species Cherax quadricarinatus. Next base: position 4,457,437 of record NC_091330.1, on the reverse strand, counting down.
CTAATCAGGTAGTTTGCACAGAGCTCAATGATTTTCTATCATTTAAAAAATAAAAATGAGTCTAGGCTAGATAAATTAGCTACCCTTCACAAGATGGATAAGGGGTACACAATAAGCTACTAGGTATTTCGGCGGAAAAATCGTATTTCTTTTGGTGAGACGAGACGGTGCAAGAGACTGAAGACAAATGAGACATGAATGATGCTCATGTTCTCTCTCCTTTGGAATATGTAAATAACATATCCCATGTCTTTCAGTATTACTGGAAAGCGCAGTGAACACAGAGACCTAGTCTCTATGTACCAGGAGTTAGATTAGGATCTGTCCTTGAAATTATAAGGAAAAGATGCAGTAACAGTGGGCAGAACAGCTGTCATTTAGCATCGCTCTCCATCCTGTGCTGCACCTGACCTGACCTGACCTGACCTGACCTGACCTATTACTTTATATCTGCTTAGTGCTTTCTATTCTCTGTATTGGGCTGACAAAGTTCCTGACGAGCAAATCTTCTCAGTAAATTATCTAGTTACCGAATGTGTTTTTCTTATATACCTGTTGGCGTTAATCACTATTTATAACCTTTCCCTAAGGGATTAACTCGCATAAGATCGACCCCTAATGAGTGTTGAATAGTCCTGTAATGGGTTGTGTGGTGACAGTTTGTGAAGTATATGACAAACTAAATTACTCAGTGCTCAGTTCTCTCCCGTATGCATTTGTATTTTCGAAGGAAAATTACCTTTCTCAGCTCGCCCATAAAGTGGCTTTGTACAGTAACTAACGAAGCCCAGATCCTCGTTACCAACTCGGTGGTGGCAGCAACTCCAAGGTGAAATGACTTACGTGACCCACGTCGTGTACAGAGTCAGTGCTTGGTGATTAGCCTGCAGGTGATTAATCTGTTGTGTGGTCAGAACTGATTAGGGTGAAAATTGAGTAATAACGAGGCAACTGAGGTATTAACCTTCTGAATTATACGCACGCTTTATAATACTATCAACAGTCTTCACTCACTACTATTCTAGCTCTCTACAATATCCTTCATAGTAGTCATTCTTTACAATACTATCTGCAACACACTTCACAATACTTTTTACAATTCATATTCTAGACCACACCTTGACTGTGCAATATAATTCTAAATTTTTAACTGTGTGCTTCCTTGTTTCTTACAGACAGCAGTGTCGTTGACTGCGGTACAGAGCAATTTATTAATCGGCCGGGAGTGTGTGTCGCATAGCAGTGATTTAAGTTATGTGGGATGTTGGCGAGTGTGTATGTAACGGTGGTGAGCGGTGTAGTGCTAGCAGTGGTATAAACCTTGGTAATAAATACCGACAAGTTGGTTTAAAAAGACACGTAAGCAAACACTATAACATATTTATTAGAAAACGTTTCGGTGATCAAGGTCCCAGGACCGAAACGTTTTCTAATAAATATGTTATAGTGTTTGCTTACGTGTCTTTTTAAACCAGTGCTAGCAGTGCATGGTGTATGGATAATGGTAGTAGTAGCTGGCGTATTGGTAGTGTATGGGATGGTGATGGTGCTGGTAGTGTGTGGAGTGGTGGTGGTCGGGCGACAGTGGCAGTGGTAATGGTCTGTTTGTTATCGGTGCTGCTCTTCCTTCCTTCCCCAGGTAAGCTCCTTTCCAATCTTCATAGTAAACCGATACTTCATTGGCAATATACATAAAATTTACAACACATTCTCATTCATGTTTTTTCAAGCTGTCCCAAGTATTTGTTTCATTGGCACTACTTGAGGGTTTATTTCACAAATCTGCAGTGTTTTCCTACAAGCTTGCTACATGGGTTGCAGGTGAGGAGGTCGTCGGGGTGGTAATGGGAGGAGGAAACTTCTCGTACTGCCGATGGGACGTTCCCAAGGACCTTCCTTACTTCGGGTACTCCGTCTCTCTCGCTTTCTCCAGCCTACCTGGCTGCCAGAAGGAGCAACCGCGAGTCTAATCAAGAGAACCTGACGGATTTCGACTTAGTCATCTCCTCTTTTAATGTTGGAGGAGATAGGAGATATCATGATGGGCGGTATGTGGTGTGGTGGATAGATGATAAAGAATGGATGGGTGGAAAGATAACCAGGAGGAAACGTACGGTGGCATAATGTATGGGAAGCCTAAAATTAATGGAAAGTAGGTGATATAGTAGGGTGATAGTGCTTTGACAAAATTATCAAGTTAGAAACCACATGATGCTGGACAGAGGATGTGTGATACTGTGAATGAGTATAAAATGGCATGGATGAACAAAGCACATGTACAACAGTTAGGTATCATTATTTTCGGAGCACTTCGCCTTCTCAGTAGTCCTCTTCAGTCGAATAGTGATGTAACTAAAAGTTGGAGACAGTCGAAGCAGTGAAGATGTGGTTAGTTTCTCAGCCTGAAAAGTGTTCAGCTTCATAGTCGCGATCAACGTGACATTAATCGAGACACTGAAGCTGAACACTGAGGGACTGACCACCCCAAAACTACTACTTCAAGGCTGAGGCACTGATCATTTCATCTTTACCTCTTCGCTGCTTCTGCTGTCACCATTTTTCAGTACCATCTCTACTCAACTGAGGAACCGTAACAGAGTAAGCGAAATGTTTCGGAAGCAAAAGATACTCTAGCTATTGCACATGTATCTTACTCCTCTACTTGTCAGTATCTATACCATTATTGGTGGAAAAGCTTGTTGTGAAATGTTTTGATTCAGTAGACGTTAAGTAACTGACATCGTGGACAATCAGTGGGGCACTGGTTTCAGAATGCAAAAAACAGTAAGCTTCCTTTCTGCCAGACGATGACTTCACAAAGAGCATCTGTCGGTTCTCTCCTCTCTGGTTGCATTGTAATCCTTGCAACCCATTGATTCAGTGTACCATAAAACTATATATATGGGTATAGTCTAAGATTTTAATAGCATCTTTTCTCGTGAACATCCAGCGAGAATAAGGAACCTGAGCTCCTTCCAGCCTCCTCTCCGTCGTCCTCAGGAGTGACTGAGTCGTGGCACTTGAGGGTGATGTACCGGGGCTGGAGCTACACCTTTGACGACCGCCTCCTACCGGGAACCTGGCGGACGCTCTGCTTCAAATACGGCCAAGACGGGAGTACTGTGAGTCATGACTGGGCCACTGTGTGTATCACTGGTATTATATACCGATAAGTAAGGATAACTAATGTGTTATTAGCACTTGTTAATGGTCAATAATAACCCACATGGAGACAAGTATATGCGGTTTGACATTTAATTTCGAAGACTTCATCAATTATCATGAGAATTGATGAAGTCCCTGGTAGACGAAACGTCGTCTCAGTAAAATATAATCAGGGCAGGTGGGCAATTTTCCTTATAACTGTTGCTCCCCGTTCCTCCTAGTAGGGGCAACAGAAAATGGTTATTTGGGTGTTAAAAGACCCGTTGTGGGCTTTAACCTCGGGACAAAAAGAAACAAGTGGAAATGAGCCACAGTTCTTATATTTTGGTTATCGTCTGGTTTAATAATCCCTATAGTTTTTTTTTTAAAGATTCGCCGGTATTCTCCCGGCCCGGGCCTTGGCTCCCTGTCTTGGGAGTGTCTGAGACCTGAGTCTCCCATGGGAGGAAGCACAAGTACCCCCTCATCTTTGGGACCAACTCTCCCCAGGCCTAGCCACAAGCTAGGCCTCTCTGCCATCCTCGCCCCAAGGGGGCTAATGGGAATGAGTGAGCTGAAAGCTCTGGCTCAGGCACCTACCCTGCCCTAGAAGGGCTGTTATTATTATTTATTATTAAAGATTAGCCGGTATTCTCCCGGCCCGGGCCTTTTCCAAGTGGTGGCCCGGCCTTGGCTCCCTCTTTAGGGAGTGTCTGAGACCTAAGTCTCCCATGGGAGGAGGCACAAGTACCTCCTCATCTTTGGGACCAACTGTCCCCAGGCCTAGCCACAAGCTAGGCCTCTCTGGTCTGCCATCCCCGCCCCAAGGGGGCAAATGGGAATGACAGTCTTATGAGCTAAAGGCTCGGGCTCAGGCACCTACCCTACCCTAGAAGGGTTAGGCATGGTGTCGATCCAAGAAGGGCTGGGCATGGTGTCGATTAATCCCAATAGTCTTTTTTTTTTTTTTTTTTTTATTCGCCGGTACTCTCCCGGCCCGGGTCTTTTCCAAGTAGTGGTGACCCGGCCTTGGCTCCCTATCTGGGGAGTGTCTCGAGACTTAAGTCTCCCATGGGAGGAGGTACAAGTACCCCCTCATCTTTGGGACCAACTGTCCCCAGGCCTAGCCACATTCCCCACCCTCACGGGGCTCGTAGGGAGAAGCTAGGCCTCTGGTCTGCCATCTGCCCCGCCCTAAAAGGGCTCGTGGGGATGGCAGTCTTATGAGCTGCAGATGGTAGCAAGCTCAGGCTCTTCTCCCAATAGTCTTAAGTATTTCTATGTAATTAAAACACTATTATATTATTTCCGTTCTAATATAGTCAAAACGTAAAATTTAATCCGTCATCTGTCCAACATTCATTTTATTTTGTCTTTATTCTTTCCAATAATATTTATTGTTTAAACTCATGTCATAAATAATTTTCCTTTTTTTTTCACCATTGATTTAATAAAAATTTTGTGTACAGTACGTTGAAATCTTCATAAGCTTGTCCGTAAATTTCAGTGACAGAAAACGGTTCAGGTTAATCCGAAATATTACAGGACAAACTATGTTAAAGCCTTCTGTAAATAATACACGTCAACTATGACTAAGAGTACAAGCCATAAACACTGAGTACGAATGCTGATTGAGTGATTTTATTGTGGACTAATAATCAACAACCACTGATCTCCTGTGTCCCTTATCCTCAACATAACCTTCTTTACTCAAACATATCAAACTCCCGTCATATTCACATGCTTCCTTTTCCACTTACCATTTCTTTTCCCTACATACTTACCCTCATCACATCTCATTCCACTCAGTCTGCCAACATTCCTCAACATCACATCCCATCACCACATCACCAACCCTTAACACATCATCTCAGTTTACTTTCCTCTCTCCAACTTTTTCCCCCTCCCCACAAACCCACACTTATACTTTTCTTTACTCCTCATCGCCCTTCATTTTACCTTTGTCTTCTATTCCAACAACTCTTCATCAGTTTTGTATTTCAAATAGTCCTCAGTCTCCTTTTATCACTTTCTCTCCTTTGCTCTCGTTACTACTTCCCATATCTTTCACTCTTCTATTCAAATTTTACACTTTTCCTTCTAACATACCTTAACACACCTCTTCACATCCTTTCGCTCTGCCTTTCTTTCCTGGTATCTACATTAATCCCCTCTTCTTCGCAACCCTCCCTTTAACTTTAAGCAAAAGATAGAAAAATCAGAGAAGGATATTCAAATGCAGACGGAATTGTAAACAAAAATAAAGACTGATTACTTTCTCTCATAATCGGTGTTGCAATATGATTGCCATGCATAAATAAGACTGTCAGCTACCTTCTTTCCTCAGGTCAATACTTCAATGGGTGGGAGCAGCCTCTTAAGTATGAAATGAAATTCCGCATGACCATCCCCTGCAACTTTAAGCTTCATCGCTATCCCTTTGGCTCTCACGTTTGCCCTGGGACATTTTACATGCTTAACGCCGGCCAACCCAGCATGGTGTTTCAATCGGCGTCTAATAGTAACACTGTTAACTACAGTGGCACACACGACCTCATCGAGTACAAGCTTCTGGACATCACTTATCTTTACGACGCTGAAAACATCGTGGTTAAGCTGTACCTGAAAAGCCTCTATGACTATCACGTCATCAATAGCTTCGTCCCCAGCGCCATCGTTTTCCTCATCGCCCTAGTAAGTTTATTCAGGTATACACAAATACAGTTACATAGAATTATCATACATAGCATATGTGAAGAGAGCCTAGGATAACCCAAAAAAGTCAGACAGAATGACTTATTTCCATTGGGGTCCTCTTCTTTCCCTCTGTCTAATTTCAACGAGTGGATCATGGTGTCGTTGACGGTGTTGGTTGTTCTAGCGGCTTTCTTCACCCAAGCAAGCAGCGCCTCTGTCAAGACACCCTACTTCAAGCTTTTGGACGTCTGGTACACCTCCCTCGTGGCGTTGTGTTTCAGCGCCGTAGTTATCAACACCATCGCTCATGCCATTCTTAACAATTACGATAATGTTGGAATGGTCGTGCCCATGGGGCAAACACTCCGAATTCAAGAAAAAGGAAACGACGCATGGCTTCCCGCTTCAATGTTTGTGCTATAATCACACTGTTCACCATATTTTTCTGTTTAGTTGGTACCTGCGTTTTGTTTGCGGCCGATGAAATATGACAAACCCCTAGACTATCTCTCATTCTTGTTCCAGGAAAAAAAATTATTGAACGCCTGTAGCTAAATTAAGAGAGAAACTGGGTGGAAGTCGAACTGATGGCTTCTGAGCCACAAGTCCTTCTCAGACCCAACCCATCATACTTTAGCTGTGCTACTTCTACCCTCTCACAGCTTGCCACCCGACTCCCACCACTATAAATTCTCGTTTTGTTAGCTGCCTCTGTACTAAGGCTGAAGAAGCCTTTAGTGGAGAAACCTTTCCTCAATAAATGTCTTGAACTGTAAATGTGAGTCTTTATCAACACAATACATTAGATTTAGATAAATGGTTCAGAGAATCAGACAGGTTGATAAATTAGACACATGTGCAACACTTGGGTATCTTTATAGTGGAAACGTTTCGCCACACAGTGACTTCATCAGTCCAATGCCAAGAAGAATGGTGAAGATCAGGAGTAATTTGAGGTAAACAGTCCCTCAGCCTGGAGTGAATGTAATCGACTCTGATCTTCACCATTCTTTGTATAGGACTGATGAAGCCACTGTGTGGCGAAAAGTTTCCGTACTATAGATACCCAAGTGTTGAACATGTGTCTAATTTATCAGTATAATACATAACTCAAAATCCTAGTAACGAGTGAGGTAATATCGACGACTCTTACAGTATTCCACTATGCCTTCCCCAACAACAACAAAAAATGAAACTTGGCGAGAAGAGTTAGTTTGCTGACGGATGTAGGATCGAGGCTCCATCACTCCTTGCAACAAGTGATCCACATAAATTTACCGCTTCACATTTTTTCCTTAGTTACAACTTCGCTGTAACTAAGGAAAAAACTGAACGCGTGTGATGCTCTTCAAAGAAGAGCACTGAACTCTTAGGGGTCATAAAGAGCCTAGGGAACCTTGGGTCAGATTTGGTCCAAGGTTTGGGATGGTAGCACAAATTCTTTGGATCAAGAGCCCTTCAATAGCATCAAACTACTACTACTACCCTTCCTTAGGAGTCCTGGAAAAGTGAGAAATTTTAGAATTCAAAAGGAGTTATGAATATCACGATGGTTGAAGATAGTTAAGACTGTCCCTGATGAAGCCGATAGCCCATAATGAAGACGATAGTCCCTGGTGAACAAGCATTAAGGCATGTCATAAACAGAGTTAATGTGCTCATTATCCCTGGGATATACACGCCAGATCAATAAGCAAGGCAAAGCTCCAATTATCACAAGGTAAAAGTGGCACCGAGGTGTGGAATTATCGGGTTTTGAGGGGAGTGAGAGTGAGCGTGGTTGAGAGGGTAATGGACGGTAAGGGTGCGACAATGTTAAGAGTATTAGGAAAACAGAGAGAGAGATATACTGAGGAGGAGAGAGATACTGAAGGAAAGATGCTCGAGGTAAGAGATATTCAGGGAGATTCCAGGAGAGAAATATTGAAAGAAGCCGTCGAGGACAGAGATACTTGGAAAGAGTCGTCGAGGACAGAGGGAGATAGTTGGAGACAGTCGTCGAGGAGGGAGAGAGAGAGATACTTGGTAATCCATTTCCTTGACGCCTCAGACATTCTGCATTCTAAATGGTCACATCTTATAAAAATGCTGGGGCAATTTTACTCTTGACGAAATTAACATAATTGAGTTACGCCTCAAAACCTCGCTCGTTGTTAAGTCTGAGTTTGTCCTCGATGGTGGGGGACTGGTTCTCGATGGTGAGGGGCTGGTTCTCGATGGTGGGGGGCTGGTTCTCGATGGCGGGGGGCTGGTTCTCGATGGTGGGGGACTGGTTCTCGATGGTGAGGGGCTGGTTCTCGATGGTGGGGGGCTGGTTCTCGATGGCGGGGGGCTGGTTCTCGACGGTGGAGGGCTGGTTCTCGACAATGCTGGAGGTTCTGTTTCAGACCATTCTCATTGCTTCTGGAGTCTCCATTTCCTCCCCTCCATTCCCATATACCAACTTTACCCTCCCAGATTTCACCATTTCTACCAGCATCCATCCTCACCTCCAATTTATCTCGATTCGTTTCTATCCCGTCCTTCTATTTCTCTCCATCTCCATTCTCACCCTCCAACACTCCTATTTTCCTTCCCTCTCCACCATGCTCTCCAATCATCCCCTTCAGCATTAATCTGGTTGTCACAAGCGACCTTTTGGGACCACGAGGATTGCATGCGGCGATGAAAATCCATTAAGGGAATTAAAAAGAGAGCTAGAAATTGCTTTTTATTCTCTTCAGGATTGAAGATGCTTTGGAAAGTGCAAATAAAACGCAAACACGTACCAGAGTGGCGCGGAACGTTCAAGTACGTGCTTGGGGATTCAGAAAAACTTACGCTGCTGGTGTGGCGTAATTATGGTACATAGGGAGTAACAGGAGGTTGTCATTTCACATGCTCAAAACTTGAAAAATTAGACACATGTGCAACATCTGGGTATCTTGTTGACGTTTCGCCGTCTAGTAACTTTATCGATACAATACCTGGACATAATCTGTTGACTGTAGAAATATACATAGAAGACAGAGGAAAACGGGGTAATCAGACCCCCAGCCTAGCTGGTGATGAGCACCGTATTCTAAAAGCTTACAACCAGAGCAAGTCCAGACCACTTAAGTTGACTGAAATTGCCAGTAGCATGGGACACAATTCTTGGACAACAGTCGAAGCTGAGCCCATTGCCTATATTTTATTCTTTTCTGTGATTTTCATGGTTCTCATACATACAGATTAATCGCAAAGGTATGATAAATTCGTTTAATTACTGACACATATGTTGCGACCCATTAGTTTCTGTGTTCGAACTTTGACAGTCGTTCTGTGGGGCACATTCAAGTTTGTCAGGATGAAGATAAGACAGAGCAGAATCTAAAGAAAATTAGGGATATTGTTAATAAGAGGAGGATGGGATGCGTCAGTTAGACGGTGAGTGAAGGACGGGAAGAAGTGAATTATGGATTAATATTTGTTTGATTTTCCACAAACAGCGATAAATACGTATGGGGCATTCAAAGACTTTGAAATAACTACTGTGGCTGAAGGAGTAGGGAAGAGCGCAGAGGACGATGTAGAAGTGCTCACTTATACATAAATAAACGATAGAACCTTACAGCTCGTGCAATAAACATCTAATCGCCCCCGAGGTAAGGTCTCAAACCAGGTCTTCCAAACTGTAACGGAAATACTAGAGATCAATAAGAATCATACAGGAAAAAAATGTACATACTGATTGGACGAAGGAACATACAAGATTTGCCAGCCGGTTTTAAGTGTTCTTGAGAAAAAAAATTTACCAGCAATCCTGCCAGAATTATGAAAGATGAACACTTATATAACTAGTCAAAACACTGGCCAAAATCAAAATCAATATTTACCCTTTTTTTCATAATATGCAGTACCTCCTCGGATATTTGCAGCCTCACAACGTGTCTACAGAATACACAAACTCTGTATATTCAGACATTTCCCGACTGAAGAACGTGGGTGAGCACCAGAATGTGCAAGTGGAACGTGGACCATATACAGACTATCAGGCGTTAGAGCGGCCGCTTGGAGGAAGGTAAGCTGTCCACAAGAGGGATTTGAACTTCATCTCGCCTAAGAAGGATCTCTGAGCATCTTCAATAAACCGCTTTCTGTGTGCAGAGTGGAATTTCCTTCAAATACATTATCAAGATATTTTGTAATTATATTGTTATTGTTGCTTTTTGTTGGTAGTTATAAAACAATAGTGCATGTAAACCCCAGATCAGTAGTTTCTGAGCCACCCAAACCGGGGCGGTTTGGGTGGCACCAACAATCATTCCACGGTCAAAGTCGCTTAGATCACATTTCTTTCCCACTCTGGTGTTTGGTCTGATGGCTGATTAGATATCTGCATTAACGAGCAGATGTTTAGGTGTACCTGATAAAGTAACCAGCTACACAGGCGTTTCATGATCCAAAAATAGCTAAAATGCTACTTACTACTTACAGTAGTAATAACAGTAACATCGACAATAATAATGCTAACACTGCTACTACTACTATTATTAATATTAATAATAATAATAATAATTATCAAGTAGGTAGTAGGTTGGTAGACAGCAACCACCCAGGGAAGTACTACCGTCCTGCCAGATGACTGTGAAACAAAAACCTGTAACTGTTTTGCATGATGGTAGGATTGCTGGTTTCTTTTTCTGTCTCATAAACACGCTAAGATAACAGGGATATCTTGCTACTCCTACTTACACTTTGGTCACACTTCACAGACACGCACATGCATATATATATATACATACATCTAGGTTTTTCTCCTTTTTCTAAATAGCTCTTGTTCTTTTTTATTTCTTCTATTGTCCATGGGGAAGTGGAAAAGAATCTTTCCTCCGTAAGCCATGCGTGTCGTATGAGGCGACTAAAATGCCGGGAGCAATGGGCTAGTAACCCCTTCTCCTGTATACAATTACTAAAAAAGAGAAGAAGAAAAACTTTATAAAACTGGGTTGCTTAAATGTGCGTGGATGTAGTGCGGATGACAAGAAACAGATGATTGCTGATGTTATGAATGAAAAGAAGTTGGATGTCCTGGCCCTAAGCGAAACAAAGCTGAAGGGGGTAGGAGAATTTCAGTGGGGGGAAATAAATGGGATTAAATCTGGAGTATCTGAGAGAGTTAGAGCAAAGGAAGGGGTAGCAGTAATGTTAAATGATCAGTTATGGAAGGAGAAAAGAGAATATGAATGTGTAAATTCAAGAATTATGTGGATTAAAGTAAAGGTTGGATGCGAGAAGTGGGTCATAATAAGCGTGTATGCACCTGGAGAAGAGAGGAATGCAGAGGAGAGAGAGAGATTTTGGGAGATGTTAAGTGAATGTATAGGAGCCTTTGAACCAAGTGAGAGAGTAATTCTGGTAGGGGACTTGAATGCTAAAGTAGGAGAAACTTTTAGAGAGGGTGTGGTAGGTAAGTTTGGGGTGCCAGGTGTAAATGATAATGGGAGAACTTTGATTGAACTTTGTATAGAAAGGGGTTTAGTTATAGGTAATACATATTTTAAGAAAAAGAGGATAAATAAGTATACACGATATGATGTAGGGCGAAATGACAGTAGTTTGTTGGATTATGTATTGGTAGATAAAAGACTGTTGAGTAGACTTCAGGATGTACATGTTTATAGAGGGGCCACAGATATATCAGATCACTTTCTAGTTGTAGCTACACTGAGAGTAAAAGGTAGATGGGATACAAGGAGAATAGAAGCATCAGGGAAGAGAGAGGTGAAGGTTTATAAACTAAAAGAGGAGGCAGTTAGGGTAAGATATAAACAGCTATTGGAGGATAGATGGGCTAATGAGAGCATAGGCAATGGGGTCGAAGAGGTATGGGGTAGGTTTAAAAATGTAGTGTTAGAGTGTTCAGCAGAAGTTTGTGGTTACAGGAAAGTGGGTGCAGGAGGGAAGAGGAGCGATTGGTGGAATGATGATGTGAAGAGAGTAGTAAGGGAGAAAAAGTTAGCGTATGAGAAGTTTTTACAAAGTAGAAGTGATGCAAGGAGGGAGGAGTATATGGAGAAAAAGAGAGAAGTTAAGAGAGTGGTGAAGCAATGTAAAAAGAGAGCAAATGAGAGAGTGGGTGAGATGTTATCAACAAATTTTGTTGAAAATAAGAAAAAGTTTTGGAGTGAGATTAACAAGTTAAGAAAGCCTAGAGAACAAATGGATTTGTCAGTTAAAAATAGGAGAGGAGAGTTATTAAATGGAGAGTTAGAGGTATTGGGAAGATGGAAGGAATATTTTGAGGAATTGTTAAATGTTGATGAAGATAGGGAAGCTGTGATTTCGTGTATAGGGCAAGGAGGAATAACATCTTGTAGGAGTGAGGAAGAGCCAGTTGTGAGTGTGGGGGAAGTTCGTGAGGCAGTAGGTAAAATGAAAGGGGGTAAGGCAGCCGGGATTGATGGGATAAAGATAGAAATGTTAAAAGCAGGTGGGGATATAGTTTTGGAGTGGTTGGTGCAATTATTTAATAAATGTATGGAAGAGGGTAAGGTACCTAGGGATTGGCAGAGAGCATGCATAGTTCCTTTGTATAAAGGCAAAGGGGATAAAAGAGAGTGCAAAAATTATAGGGGGATAAGTCTGTTGAGTGTACCTGGTAAAGTGTATGGTAGAGTTATAATTGAAAGAATTAAGAGTAAGACGGAGAATAGGATAGCAGATGAACAAGGAGGCTTTAGGAAAGGTAGGGGGTGTGTGGACCAGGTGTTTACAGTGAAACATATAAGTGAACAGTATTTAGATAAGGCTAAAGAGGTCTTTGTGGCATTTATGGATTTGGAAAAGGCGTATGACAGGGTAGATAGGGGGGCAATGTGGCAGATGTTGCAAGTGTATGGTGTAGGAGGTAGGTTACTGAAAGCAGTGAAGAGTTTTTACGAGGATAGTGAGGCTCAAGTTAGAGTATGTAGGAAAGAGGGAAATTTTTTCCCAGTAAAAGTAGGCCTTAGACAAGGATGTGTGATGTCACCGTGGTTGTTTAATATATTTATAGATGGGGTTGTAAGAGAAGTAAATGCGAGGGTCTTGGCAAGAGGCGTGGAGTTAAAAGATAAAGAATCACACACAAAGTGGGAGTTGTCACAGCTGCTCTTTGCTGATGACACTGTGCTCTTGGGAGATTCTGAAGAGAAGTTGCAGAGATTGGTGGATGAATTTGGTAGGGTGTGCAAAAGAAGAAAATTAAAGGTGAATACAGGAAAGAGTAAGGTTATGAGGATAACAAAAAGATTAGGTGATGAAAGATTGAATATCAGATTGGAGGGATAGAGTATGGAGGAGGTGAACGTATTCAGATATTTGGGAGTGGACGTGTCAGCGGATGGGTCTATGAAAGATGAGGTGAATCATAGAATTGATGAGGGAAAAAGAGTGAGTGGTGCACTTAGGAGTCTGTGGAGACAAAGAACTTTGTCCTTGGAGGCAAAGAGGGGAATGTATGAGAGTATAGTTTTACCAACGCTCTTATATGGGTGTGAAGCATGGGTGATGAATGTTGCAGCGAGGAGAAGGCTGGAGGCAGTGGAGATGTCATGTCTGAGGGCAATGTGTGGTGTGAATATAATGCAGAGAATTCGTAGTTTGGAAGTTAGGAGGAGGTGCGGGATTACCAAAACTGTTGTCCAGAGGGCTGAGGAAGGGTTGTTGAGGTGGTTCGGACATGTAGAGAGAATGGAGCGAAACAGAATGACTTCAAGAGTGTATCAGTCTGTAGTGGAAGGAAGGCGGGGTAGGGGTCGGCCTAGGAAGGGTTGGAGGGAGGGGGTAAAGGAGGTTTTGTGTGCTAGGGGCTTGGACTTCCAGCAGGCATGCGTGAGCGTGTTTGATAGGAGTGAATGGAGACAAATGGTTTTTAATACTTGACGTGCTGTTGGAGTGTGAGCAAAGTAACATTTATGAAGGGATTCAGGGAAACCGGCAGGCCGGACTTGAGTCCTGGAGATGGGAAGTACAGTGCCTGCACTCTGAAGGAGGGGTGTTAATGTTGCAGTTTAAAAACTGTAGTGTAAAGCACCCTTCTGGCAAGACAGTGATGGAGTGAATGATGGTGAAAGTCTTTCTTTTTCGGGCCACCCTGCCTTGGTGGGAATCGGCCGGTGTGATAATAAAAAAAATAATAATTATTATAATGAGAATGTAAATGTTAGAGAGGGTCAACTAGACAGACATTTAAATCCGGGCCGCGTGGGAAATTTAAACCCGGCGCACCTGGCACGCTGGCGTGCCTGGGGCATTTAAACATCTGCCTGACCCGGCGAGACATTTAAACGTCAGTAGACGTGAGAATCTTAACCTCGGAACGTGCAGGATGTTGATGTACTTATTATTATTAATTATTATTGCTGCTCCTTACTATATTCACTTTATTTACTATGATTCTTCATCCATCAGAATAAAATCTTAAATATAGAAAAATATTTTTAAAATCACTAGATAATTCTCTTTAAAATAATTAATGCAGCTAAAAGTCTCAGAATCATATCAAATATTCAGTAGAAAAATTAAACGAAAAACATTGTTTTGGATTTTTTTTTGATTCAATAATACATGAAAGATACAATTTAACTTCGGTAATTTTTTTTTTAATTAAATAATTTAAAATTACCCTTACGGGTATCCAAAATATTTTTAGATTAGTAATTGTGCAATACTAATCTTTACCTTTTTTAACTTTGGTAAAAAAGGTGAAGAAATTCTATTCATTCCGAGGTGAAACGAGTCAGTAGATGGTAAAGCAGATTAAGAATTGTGTCACTAGACACTTTTTTCCTGACGAATAAACCACCAACTACAATTTAACAAATTAAAACAAGGATGAAAATATTTTATGCAAATGATTCGAAAGAATCATTTGCATAAAACATTGAAAAATGTGTTAGACAAGATAGAATTTACGTTTACATAATTTAGAGTAAATTATGTAAACAAAAAATTTGTGATTTTTTTTTACCTTATTATTACATTTAAATTTCCATCAATCTAAAGTCAAATGAGTTAGAATATTGATTAAAAATTTTAGAACAATTTTAGAGAATGATTGTAACCTGGTGTTTTCAAATTTCTCAATGAGAAGATTTTATTAAAGACACATTTTTGACTTGTCGTTACCGGCTTTTTTAACAATGGGTTCGTACCAAAAATTTAAAACCAAAATCCCATTAATTTTATCCTCAAATTTTGTCAATAGTGATAAATCTCCCAGCGGTTCACTGCAATATATTGGTAATTCTTTAAGACAACACCAAATAAAAAAAATATGTGAGCACGAAGGTGTTTATTTTAGAATATGTGAACATGACAGCGTTTCCCTTGGACCAGGTGTTTCTTAAACTCTTCTAATTCAGAAATTTGAGAATTTTCAATTAGTAAAAATGTATAAAGCAATTCACATTTTTTTTATCTTAAAAAAAAGTTCATATGTTTTATGCCATTGTCACGTGTATCTATTTTTTGTTATTCGGAAAGATCAACAAATCTGCTTCAGAATTCTAGAAATGTTTGTATTTTACTAACTAGTAGTAATCTTAGATTAAGTTAATCTGAAATTACACAGCATTAAGAACCCCATTTGTTGAACCTAACTTGGTGAACCCTAACTTGAATTCCTTTTGGTGAGCTACACATGAACCCCCCTCCCCGTCCTTTAACATGGTGAACCCGAAGGGCACCCCCTCCCCCTCTACTAGGGAAAAACCCACATGGTGAAACTCGGGGTTCACATCCATAACAAATGTCGAAACTCGTTTTTCTGACAGTTGAAAAACTCTTTCTGAGAGCTATTCACTCTCCTGCCATTGTGTTTGGCCACAGCTTTCTAGGGCCATTTAGAACGCAATTTCTCGATATTTAAGCCATTTATTAAACGTTGGGAAGCAATTTTAGTGGAAAAGTTAAAACAGAAATTTGATAATTATGAACACGTAAGTTATTTTTTTGTTCGATGTTCTCCTTTTTGGATTTCTATGTTCTGAATGTGTACTATATAAATATCAGCAGCGATGTACGCAGCCGTATAGTACACAACATTGTACATAAATATTGTGCACAATTTTGTACACGTTGTACACAGTGTGCACATCTGTTGTATAGTACAAGTCAATATTGTACACAGTGTTGTACATAACATCAGTATTGTGTACCTACTCCCTGTCTCATTCCTGAGTGGTGGGTCTGCCAAGCCATGTATCTGTCGTGGTAGGTCTGCCAATGCATATGTCTATCGTGGTCTGCCAAGCCATGTGTCTATCGTGGTAGTTTGCCAAGCCATGTGTGTGTGTATCATGGTCTGCCAAGCCATGTGTGTGTGTGTGTGTGTGTGTGTATCTTGGTCTGCCAATCCATGTGTCTAACGTGGTGGGTCTGCCAAGCCACGTGGCTGTTGGAGGGACGATAAGGGAGAATAATCCTTCAAGCCATGTGCCTATCGTACAAGCCACTAAATCCGAGTAGAATTATATTTTACTGCCCTGAGCCGTACCTGGGCTATGCTGCACATGAACTGGGGTAGTCAAAGGCAGATTCAATCTGATGAGAATCCCATCTCTGACACTAAAGCTGTGTGGAATTAACCAATTATAGAGAACAGAACGGAGCGAGATCAAACACGGGTGTCATCATCAGGTTTGATTACCCAGTCAGAGGCATCACTAATTAATCAGAGGCAAAATTTTAATAGCAACACTGTAACAGCCAGAGGCAACGTTATAACCAATAACAATTTAACAACCAGTCAGGGGCAACATTGGTTTAAAATGACCAAGGTCTCAGGAACGAAAAGTTTTCTAACATGTCCTGGTGTTGGCTCACGTGTCTTTCTAAACCAATTTGTCGGTATTTATTACCGAGGTTTATGCCAGAGACAACATTACAACAACCCATGAGAAGCATTACTAACCATCAGTGACAACACTAACATCAGAAGCAACACTAACATTAGTGGCAACCCTGTGACCACACACAGGAAACCAGAAAATTGTGAACAATCTCGAACATTACAGTCTGGTGATGCACTGTTTACTTTTTATATAGGGTGGAAATCGTACCATCACGTCTTTTCGCGAGCCAGAAAAGGTAGCAGAAGGCTTCGCTCAAATGACCAGAAGCTCCTCTGAACCGGCCATCAATTGACTTACAACCATAACAGAAGAGGATTTCTTATTTCTCTTTGCAGACAAAAATGCCATCACCAGTTGTGTACGTACTTAAGACAATGTAGACGACTTTCTGAAGTTGTCATCATCCATTTCCTGCTTTGTAGCAAGAGGACCATAACACCATCGTACCGCAACAGGTTCATAACAAGAGGATCACATTACCGCCATCTCTCAGCAGCCTCGTAGCAAGAAAACCACAGCACCAGCTCAGCAGCCTCGTAGCAAGAAGACCACAGCACCAACTCTCAGCAGCTTCATAGCAAGAAAACCACAGCACCAACTCTCAGCAGCTTCATAGCAAGAAGACCACAGCACCAACTCTCAGTAGCCTCGTAGCAAGAAGACCACAGCGCCAACTCTCAGCAGCCTCGTAGCAAGAAGACCACAGCAGCAACTCTCAGCAGCCTCGTAGCAAGAAGACCATAACACCAACTCTCAGCAGCCTCGTAGCAAAAAGACCACAGCAACTCTCAGCAGCCTCGTAGCAAGAAGACCACAGCACCAACTCTCGGCAGCCTCGTAGCAAGAAGACCACAGCACCAACTCTCAGCAGGCTCGTAGCAAGAAGACCACAGCACCAACTCTCAGCAGCCTCGTAGCAAGAAGACCACAGCACCAACTCTCAGCAGCCTCGTAGCAAGAAGACCACAGCACCAACTCTCAGCAGCCTCGTAGCAAGAAGACCACATCAGCAACTCTCAGCAGCCTCATAACAAGAAGACCACAGCAGCAACTCTCAGCAGCCTCGTAGCAAGAAGACCACAGCACCAACTCTCAGCAGCCTCGTAGCAAGAAGACCACAGCCTCGTAGCAAGAAGACCACAGCAGCAACTCTCAGCAGCCTCGTAGCAAGAAGACCACAGCAGCAACTCTTAGCAGCCTCGTAGCAAGAACACCACAGCAGCAACTCTCAGCAGCCTCGTAGCACGAACACCACAGCAGCAACTCTCAACAGCCTCGTAGCAAGAAGACCACAGCACCAACTCTCAGCAGCCTCGTAGCAAGAAGACCACAGCAGCAACTCTCAGCAGCCTCGTAGCAAGAGGACCACAACAAACTTGGAGCACACCTGCGGCTCCAAAACACCTCAACTGTGTAATACCAAACTTGAATAGCTCGAAACTGTGTGTAACAAAAGTCGAAGAAGTTGTTAAAATTAATAATGAGTCGATTGCTTGGCGGCGCGAGTTTGGAGGACCTGCATCAACTTCTCGTTTGCAACAGTTCGTACCCACGAACTCCACTAATCACTCTATCATTACGTGATGATAAAGTTGTTAGTGGCGCATGCAGCGCGCTTTGTATCAGAAGTGCCAATAAGGGTTCATGAATCACTGGAGGTAATTAATTGACAATTGGTCGCATTTCATAATTCCAGGTTATTAACGTGTAGTGATTAGATAGGCAATTAGGCAATAAAACAGAAAACACCGTTTTAGAGAGGAAAGGTATTCCTGTTTTCCCGTATCAGGTGAAAGTTTTCACTCCCATTGACTAGAGACGCGAACATACACAAGCTATCTTCTCTTCTTAAAAATATCAACAATTAAAATGATCTATTTACCTCTGGATCAGCTGCTCTCTCAATTGTTTTTGAGGTATACAATGCAAGAGTGACATTCATCATGAAAATACTAGACACAATGATAATTTTCTAGAATGTTTTACAACTAAGCGTTACTTGTGGCTTGCGCCGCGAATGACGCTTAGTTGTAAAATATTCTAGATCTCATGGGTCAGGCTCGTCTGATGCTTGCCTGGTCAAGAAGGCTGTTGCTGCTGGAGGCCCGCTGCCTCACATATCCATCACAGCCTGGTTGATCTGGCACCTGGTGAAGATACTTGTCCAGTTTCCTCTTAAAGGCTTCTACCCTTGTCCCAGCCGTGTTGCTGATATCTTCTGGTAGGATGTTGAATAGTTTGGGACCCCGGATGTTGATACAGTGTTCCCTTATTGTGCCCACCGCACCTCTGCTCTTCACTGGGTTTATTCTACACTTCCTCCCATATCTCTCACTCCAGTATGTTGCTATGGCAGTGTGCAGATTTGGGACCAGGCCCTCGAATACTTTCCAGGTATATATTATCATGTATCTCTACTCCGCTCCAATGAGTACATGATCAAGACTTGAAGGCGTTCCCTGTAGATTAGGTGCTTTACTGGCTCAATGTGAGCCGTAAACGATCTGTTTGTTCCAGCTCCGATATTTCTACTGCTTTAAACTGAGCCGTCAGCACTGAGAAAAATTCTAAGTGAGGGAGCACTAGTGATTTGAATTATTATATATGATTACATATATTGTGCTATGCTCTTATGTTCAACTTTATATGGAGGGCTAAATCCGTGTGGGTTTTTAGAGCAAGTAATCGTTGAGGTTCGATCATCCGTTCGATAATCGGAAAAGACGATAATTAACTATTCTTATTTAAGTACAACTCAGTTATATATGTAAAGTATATTATAAAAACCGTGAAACGTAAAATAATGAAAACTACTTAATTATACATTGAATTATCTTCTTACATAGTTTTTATAATGAAAAATAATAATTACATTATTTTAAGTATTATTATTGTATATGGAATGTTGTATTCGTGCGAGTCAGTCAGTGACTGGTGGAATCTATCTTCCGTCCTGATCTATCAGGACCTTGGTGGTTGCTTACACAATGAGGAACTTGTCGAGAGTTATAAATGCCGCTAGTCTCTTTTGAATGCAACAGCTCTTCTTGTCCTATTTTCCCTTTCTCCTCGCTGTGAATCTGTCGGAGGAAGGTGGGAGAGGAGGAAGGTAAGGATTAAGGATGAGAGAAGGAAAAGGAAAGGAAGCAGAGAAGGAGCAGGAAGAAGAATGATGTAGGCAGTAGGGGGAATCTCTTAAAACTATGCTGAGTTAGTGTACATCTTCTCGTCTGTATTCAAAATTGATGTGGATAAGCCCTCCTGTGGCTCAACTATTGGCAGCTTACTCACACTTTCCAATTTCTGTAAGTTATACGAGAAAGAATGTCAGGAACAGACACACACACATATAGATTTAACAGACCGAACCGACCAAGAAATCAAATTTGCGAACATGGAAATCTGTCTGTTTTGATGCTAAGGTTTTCGCAAATGCTACGGTCGAATAAACTATCAAATATCTTTAGGATCTTGAAGAACCTGAATCTACTGAAACCGTGCGTTGATGACTACATCATTTCTGTTGAGGATCCACTAATTTGACTGGTAGAACAAAATCTCAAGGGCTGATAGGAAATCCTGTCAAAACTCGCCAAATTTGTTTATGTAATTCTTTGGGACAGAATTATTACCACAGATATTACTTTCTGATTCACTTTGGATGAGAAATGTTAAGATCATTTCTTCAGTGCGACTTCCGTATTTGGATGCCATCGACTTTAAATAAGAGTTACAAATCTAAGGTATTCTCTCTTTATTAGGTGGTTTAATTCATCAGACTGATGGTCTTATAGACCTCAAATTCAATCTGAAGACCCAGTTGAGTCTGAGACATCGCTGAACACTTTCGTTAAAGTCCCAAAGTAGAAAAAGAGAACCGACTAGTCACTAGAGAGTGATGTACAGGAAGCTGACGAAGATATATCTGAATCATGATTAAGCCAGCCAACAGGAAGTTAAGAGAACGGTAGATCAACACCCTGACTACTCAACCAGGTAATTGCAACTCCACACACAATAGAATGCCTCACTAGGAGGCCACAGATATTCATACCCACCAGAGACACTGGCATCGCAAAGCACAAGTTACTTGGGTTACTTAGAAATAAAGTGGGAAAAATATGATTTGGAAAAAGTACCAAGCAAAAAATAGGAAATTGGAGAATGAGAAAATAAGCAGGCGTTCCAGGAACGGGTATGCATGTGTAGGAAAAGAAGCAAAAAAAAAAGTTCAATGACAGCATCGAAAGCCAAAACATACAAGAAAAATAGATGTAGAAAGCCTAGTAATAAGATTGAAAAAGCCATTGTGTGATTTCACAGGAAAATGAAGCATACGCGAAGGCGTAGAAAAAACTCCCAACAGATTTTTGCTGGAAAATAGAGTCCAGTATTAAAAGGAAAGGGGAGATAACTCCAATAATATTAAACAAAGACATTCACGTAACAGAAGAAATAGTGGGACAATTGAATTGGACAAGACAAAGAGTGTGGGAACAGAATTTATCGTCGAGCAAATTGAAAAGAGGAGTTTAGGCCGTGTGAAAAAAAAAATAAGTAACGAGGCACAGAATACAAAAGTACACCCACACACACACACACACACACACAATCTACACCCACACACACACACACAACTCGAACCGCTGGCGGGCGAGGATTGATGGCTCGAACCTCAAGACTAATGGCTGACTGCTGAGGATCGATGGCTGGTGGGTGGGAATCGGAGAAGGATGGCCGAGAACCCGGCAAGAATTATAGCCAGTGTTGAGAACCAGGGGAGGATTATCGCCAGTGTTGAGAACCAGGGGAGGATTATCGCCAGTGTTGAGAACCAGGGGAGGATTATCGCCAGTGTTGAGAACCAGGGGAGGATTATCGCCAGTGTTGAGAACCAGGGGAGGATTATCGCCAGTGTTGAGAACCAGGGGAGGATTATCGCCGGTGTTGAGAACCCCGGGAGAATTATAGATGAACTTTAATATTCACGGAAGGAATCAGTATTGAAGGGAAGGAAAGAACATAACAAAAATAACAAGTGCAAGAAGCACAAGAATAACGAGATGAAAAAAAAGTAAAGACTAAGAATAAGACTAAGAAGAAGACGAGGGCAAATGACAAAATATGAAGGGAAAAAAGAATTCATGAATCAAGCTGAAATAATAAGCTAAGGCCTTGAGCTGGGAATGAAGCCTCTTGGCCCGCGTCGAGCCATGTAAATTAACATGTTAAGTAGGACTGACTGAGAGATGAGAAAAGTTGCTGAGGCTGATAATGGCGAGAGCGATGAGAGAGAGAGAGAGAGAGAGAGAGAGAGAGAGAGAGAGAGAGAGAGAGAGGGAGACCTAGGCATAGAGAGAGAGAGAGAGTGAGAGAGATAGAGAGAAAGAGAGAGAGAGAGAGAGAGAGGAGAGAGAGAGAGAGAAAGGGAGAGAGAGAGAGAGAGAGAGAGAGAGAGAGAGAGAGAGAGAGAGAGAGAGAGAGAGAGAGAGAGAGAGAGAGAGAGAGAGCGAGAGAGAGAGACTGAGACTTTTACAGTATGTTTTTTCTTTAGACGTGGAAGTCCAACAGATGTAAGGATTCAACAGATATAAGGGTTCAACAGTTGTCAAAGTCCAACAAGTGTGGGGGGGTTCAACAGGTGTGGGCTACAGATGTGGATGTGGGATTCAATAGGAAACTTGCGAGTGCGTGAGGATGCGATTGATTTTTATGAAGTTTCAAGGCAATCGACCACACGAGGGTCATCAAGGCTGCATGCCACCTACATACCACCAGTCAAGAACACTTTACACCCAATACAAGGCAGGACGCCAGGCTGGTGTTTTACGTAATATTTGTGTTTTTTCACGAAAATATTTACTCGTTCTAGTTGCTTGAAGAGGACGAGTTTCAGGAGACTTCGGTGTGAGTATCCACTGATGATCCTAGAGCAGCGTTGTCCAGAATCAGGTTGAATGAAGTGGTGTGTGTGGTGGGAAGGGTACAATGGGGATATTCAGTGGATGTGTGGAGACTTGTGCTCTCGCCCGGGTGGAGACTTGTGCTCTCGCCCGGGTGGAGACTTGTGCTCTCGCCCGGGTGGAGACTTGTGCTCTCCCCCGGGTGGAGACTTGTGCTCTCCCCCGGGTGGAGACTTGTGCTCTCCCCCGGGTGGAGACTTGTGCTCTCCCCCGGGTGGAGACTTGTGCTCTCCCCCGGGTGGAGACTTGTGCTCTCGCCCGGGTGGAGACTTGTGCTCTCGCCCGGGTGGAGACTTGTGCTCTCGCCCGGGTGGAGACTTGTGCTCTCGCCCGGGTGGAGACTTGTGCTCTCCCCCGGGTGGAGACTTGTGCTCTCGCCCGGGTGGAGACTTGTGCTCTCGCCCGGGTGGAGACTTGTGCTCTCGCCCGGGTGGAGACTTGTGCTCTCGCCCGGGTGGAGACTTGTGCTCTCGCCCGGGTGGAGACTTGTGCTCTCGCCCGGGTGGAGACTTGTGCTCTCGCCCGGGTGGAGACTTGTGCTCTCGCCCGGGTGGAGACTTGTGCTCTCGCCCGGGTGGAGACTTGTGCTCTCGCCCGGGTGGAGACTTGTGCTCTCGCCCGGGTGGAGACTTGTGCTCTCGCCCGGGTGGAGACTTGTGCTCTCGCCCGGGTGGAGACTTGTGCTCTCGCCCGGGTGGAGACTTGTGCTCTCGCCCGGGTGGAGACTTGTGCTCTCGCCCGGGTGGAGACTTGTGCTCTCGCCCGGGTGGAGACTTGTGCTCTCGCCCGGGTGGAGACTTGTGCTCTCGCCCGGGTGGAGACTTGTGCTCTCCCCCGGGTGGAGACTTGTGCTCTCCCCCGGGTGGAGACTTGTGCTCTCGCCCAGGTGGAGACTTGTGCTCTCGCCCAGGTGGAGACTTGTGCTCTCGCCCGGGTGGAGACTTGTGCTCTCGCCCGGGTGGAGACTTGTGCTCTCGCCCAGGTGGAGACTTGTGCTCTCCCCCGGGTGGAGACTTGTGCTCTCGCCCAGGTGGAGACTTGTGCTCTCGCCCAGGTGGAGACTTGTGCTCTCGCCAGGGTGGAAGGAAGCTGGGGAAATAGTTGGTCGCTAGGCCTAAAAATAGTAGCTTCCCAGGCTTAAAAATAGGTCTCCAGGCCATAAATAGGTCCCTAGGCCTAATGATCATCAGTTTCAATTAAAAGTGCGATAATCTACATATTTTGGCTAAAAACTGAAGTATCTCAGAAAATACCTTCAACTACCCTGAAACGTCGAACTGTACAATAATTATATATATTTTTATGAACAGAAATTGCTAGTCATTCTTTAGGAATATTGTGAATAGCATAAATATTGTGCACTATATATTTTTATCAACATTTCCCTTCCCTCCCTTCATTCATTCACTCGTGTTTCAGTGCTACCTCTGAACGTTTCAGTCTTGGGGCCTTGGTCAAGGTCCCAAGACCGAAACTTTTTCTCTGTCCTGCTGTTTGATTACGTGTATTTTTAAACCAATTTGTCGGCATCTTTTACTACTACAGACAGCACACCCCACCAATATTCAAAACTCTAAACCTACTCACCATACAAAACATCCATACTTATTACTGCACCTACTACATACATAGAACACTTAACTCTGATATAAACCCTCCCCTCAAACATCTCCTTACCAACCTCAACAGAACACATGACCATAACACAAGGCACAGATCACTCTTTGATGTTCCTTGTGTCAATTTCACGCTATGCAAAAACTTAATGCATATAAAAGGCACTAAAATCTGGAATTCATTACCTGTGAATATAAAAGAAACACTGTTTATAAATTCAAGTCTCTTCTCAAAAATCACTTACTCACCCATAAGTAAATAAATACTGAATTATTGTATCTCATAAATTGTATCTCATAAATGTCTAACCTGTGACCCAGTCAAACTTTATTTTTTAATTACATTACTTGACAGAATACTCCATTCTACTGAATGCTCAGGAACACAATAAATAATCATATGACCTGTCTTTGTAATACTCATTTGTGCTAAAGTGTTATCTGTTTACAATAATGTTTTTACCACTGAATATATCATTGCATAGTTAATCTTAAGTTAATTTTAAGCCTGCCCATAATGTTCTACATACAAGGGGCTTTGGCATGTTGCACTGTAATAACTGTATTCCTTTGTACTTCTCTGTATCATGTTCAAATTAATAAATAAATAAATAGAAGGTTTATACCAATAATAATAATAATAATAATAATAATAATAATAATAATAATAATAATAAAAATAACAGCAGCAATAATAATAATAATAACAGTAATAATAATAATAATAATAATAATAATAATAATAATAACAGTAATAATAATAATAATAATAATAATAATAATAATAAAAAGATAATAAAAACAATTGTCTGTTTCCTCTGCAACATATTTAATATAGTAACACAAACCTCTGAGTAATGTAAAATAAACAAAAAATTGCACAAAATCTTTAAAAGAATTTGATTAAAAAGAATATTAAAAAAATTATTCAAGTTCTACAATGTAAAAGAGAGCAAAATGGAAATTGATTAAACAAATTTGTTGAAAATAAGAGAAATTTGAGTAGAGTTACTCAAGTTAAACTTAGAGAACAAAATGGATTTGCTGTTTAAAAATAGGAGAGAGAGTAAATTCAAATCTAAGTTAGAGGATTGGGAAGATGGAGGATATGAAAGCTGTAAGTTGCATGAAGATAGGAGCTGTGGATTACGTGTACAAGCAAGGAGGTAATACATCTGTGGAGTGAGGAAGATGCTACCTGTTCTAGGTTTGTGAGTTCAGCCTCAGCAGAGCAGTGTATGAATTAGCAGCCTGGATTGATGGATAAAATATAATATTTAAAAACATATATTATATTTAGTATTTGATAATATATTAATAATGTAAATTTAAAGGTTAAATACATGATTGGCATTTGACACTTACACACCTGGAAAACTCCAAAGGGGATAAAGGAGAGGAAAGGTATAGGGGAAAGGTTGATGAGGAAAGGATGGTGGAGTATAGGTGAAACAATTAATAAGTCCAGAATACCTTCTGCAAAACAAGGGTGTTTCTCTGTGAAGGTAGGGGGGACAGGTGTTTGCCCTGTAAACAATCAGGAAAAGTATTTAGATAAGGTTAAAGAGGTTGTTATTTTTGGATTTGGAAAAGCGCGTAACCCAGGGTGGATAGAGGGGGCAATGGGCAATATTGACAAGTGTTGGTGAGAATGGAGGTTATGAAGCAGAAGAGTTTTACGAGGATAGTGATGTTAAGTAGAGTATGTAGGAAAGAGGGAAATTTTTTCCCAGTAAAAGTAGGCCTTAGACAAGGATGTGTGATGTCACCGTGGTTGTTTAATATATTTATAGATGGGGTTGTAAGAGAAGTAAATGCGAGGGTCTTGGCAAGAGGCGTGGAGTTAAAAGATAAAGAATCACACACAAAGTGGGAGTTGTCACAGCTGCTCTTTGCTGATGACACTGTGCTCTTGGGAGATTCTGAAGAGAAGCTGCAGAGATTGGTGGATGAATTTGGTAGGGTGTGCAAAAGAAGAAAATTAAAGGTGAATACAGGAAAGAGTAAGGTTATGAGGATAACAAAAAGATTAGGTGATGAAAGATTGAATATCAGATTGGAGGGAGAGAGTATGGAGGAGGTGAACGTATTCAGATATTTGGGAGTGGACGTGTCAGCGGATGGGTCTATGAAAGATGAGGTGAATCATAGAATTGATGAGGGAAAAAGAGTGAGTGGTGCACTTAGGAGTCTGTGGAGACAAAGAACTTTGTCCTTGGAGGCAAAGAGGGGAATGTATGAGAGTATAGTTTTACCAACGCTCTTATATGGGTGTGAAGCGTGGGTGATGAATGTTGCAGCGAGGAGAAGGCTGGAGGCAGTGGAGATGTCATGTCTGAGGGCAATGTGTGGTGTGAATATAATGCAGAGAATTCGTAGTTTGGAAGTTAGGAGGAGGTGCGGGATTACCAAAACTGTTGTCCAGAGGGCTGAGGAAGGGTTGTTGAGGTGGTTCGGACATGTAGAGAGAATGGAGCGAAACAGAATGACTTCAAGAGTGTATCAGTCTGTAGTGGAAGGAAGGCGGGGTAGGGGTCGGCCTAGGAAGGGTTGGAGGGAGGGGGTAAAGGAGGTTTTGTGTGCGAGGGGCTTGGACTTCCAGCAGGCATGCGTGAGCGTGTTTGATAGGAGTGAATGGAGACAAATGGTTTTTAATACTTGACGTGCTGTTGGAGTGTGAGCAAAGTAACATTTATGAAGGGATTCAGGGAAACCGGCAGGCCGGACTTGAGTCCTGGAGATGGGAAGTACAGTGCCTGCACTCTGAAGGAGGGGTGTTAATGTTGCAGTTTAAAAACTGTAGTGTAAAGCACCCTTCTGGCAAGACAGTGATGGAGTGAATGATGGTGAAAGTTTTTCTTTTTCGGGCCACCCTGCCTTGGTGGGAATCGGCCAGTGTGATAATAAAAAATAATAATAAATAATAATAATAATAATAATAATAATAATAATAATAATAATAATAATAATAATAATACGAGAAAGATGGAGAAGGTAAAAAGAAAATTGTCTGAGTGGTTCCCATGAAATTAGTAAATTTAATATAAGTGAACACAGAATCCCATGGTAACTGTTAACAATAAACAAAAAATCCAATACTCGACAAAATCCTCTTAAACGAATTTATTAATCAAAGAACTTCATTAAAAAATTATTCAACGTTCTACTAATTAAGAAGAAAGAAAAAACGCTGCGTTTGAAATTATTAAAACAATTCATGGGATGCATAGTAGAGGAATATTTAAAATAGTTACTCCTGCGAAACATTAAACAAAATAAATACCACGATAGTGCTAGCTGATTTAACACGGAAAATACGAGAGAAAAACCGTAGAAGAACTAAACGTTTCAAATCTAATTAGAACGAGAGAGAACCAGCTTTTCATGAGATGAAAAGCTGTAAGCCTTGTCCCTGAAAGCTGGCTGCCTTGGATCAACGTGTAGCGCAAGCTACACACCAAGGTATTGTCCAGTGTGGGAAGATTGGTATAGCACTGCGTACCTTGTTCTAAGGTTCGTAGGTTCGAGTCTCCTTCAGCCAGAGATCAGTGTTTGTGTATATTTCGCCTGCTCTTGCGAATTCCTTGCATTATATATATATATATATATATATATATATATATATATATATATATATATATATATATATATATATATATATATGTAGAATTTACACATTGTTCAAAATAATTATGTGGGCATTTCTGAACATCTCTTTATCACACGCTGGAAAACTCCCCAGGGGAAGGGGATGAGGGAAGGGGATGAGGGAAGGGGATGAGGGAAGGGGATGATGGAAGAGGATGGGGGAGGGGATGCGGGGGTAACACCACCTTAATTAAGTTTCCCAACATACCTTCCTCCCCTGGCAAACAATTTCTGGCTATTTTTTCCTCCTGCTGATGGAGGCGGGAAGCAGCGAAATCGCGTAACCTCGCCCATGTCAACACAGCGGCTCTCCCAGGACAAAATTTTTGACCTACGGGTTGACAAAGAGGGAATTATTATATTCATGCAAAAAAACCCACTAAACCCAGTAGGGTCATAGAGAGTTTGGGGAATGAGAGGCAATCCTGTTTGACCATGGGGAAAAATGGGAGCTCCAAAGTCTTTGATCAAGAGCTCTTCAACAGCGTCAAAGGCTGTTGAAGGGCGACGGAGGTAGAGGGCAGCCAGGCCGTTAAGTAAAAGACTTTTTCATGGTTTGTTTGGTTGGGTTACATTAGTCAAGATTAGGAGGATTTCGTAGCGTTTTAAATTATGTAGGACTCAGTGTTGTATGTTAGTGGAGTTGGACATGAGAGTATGAATGTAATGGAGCATGACCGATAAATACGACTTGACAAAGCTCTACACAGAGCGAAACGCTGACTCGATCAAAGGTCTCTCTTTATGGCAATATATTGGAAAGACAGAAGAGAAGATCCTACAATCCACGTCGAGGCTATTTGTTGAGAGACTAATTACAATCTGGCTGCTTCTGCTTCTATTTCTCCTGTGTTTGAGATAAGCTATCCTGAGAGACGGAAGTCCCCCAAGTGATAGTGATTCCAACTAAGATGGAAGGAAACCTTTGAAGCCCTGTGTGTGTGATGAACCCTGGAATGTTTTACCACATATCTTCATCCCCCCACTGAAATCTCCCAGCTTAGGCTGATAGATTTCAGCACCTTGTATGAATCCCGTCCTGCATGATAGAATATGTCAGTGAAACATAGCTAGCTTTTGTTCTCTCTTTGTAATCATAATAAAAAATAATGGAAGCGGCACACCGCTATGTCAGTTAGGTTAAAAAAAAAATACTTCTGCCCAGATATATGAAGAAACGATAGCATAACAGGTTCTATCCTCATCCTCCACCCCTTCGGTCATACTATCCCCTATCCTCCACCCTTTGGGTCATACTACCCCCTATCCTCCACCACTTGGGTCATACTACCTCTCTGAAAAG
This sequence comes from Cherax quadricarinatus, assembly GCF_038502225.1. Classification (NCBI taxonomy): domain Eukaryota; kingdom Metazoa; phylum Arthropoda; class Malacostraca; order Decapoda; family Parastacidae; genus Cherax; species Cherax quadricarinatus. The sequence goes on along the minus strand of NC_091330.1, from coordinate 4,428,207 downwards.
TTGAAAAATATACAGAAATGAAAAACGTACATGAAAATTTAATAGTAAAAGTGAAGGTTAAGATATCAGATGCAACCACTAACAATTTATGAGAGGTAAGAAGGATTTTCTCAGTATTTTCGGAGTGTGTACGAGACTTTAGGTTTAAGTAGGGTGATTGGGGGTTTCCATGAGACTGGAAAGGGTAGGGGGTATCGTACGGGTCTCTCACTGGGTTTAGCTGAGGTTAAGCAGTAAGGAATAACAGTCAGGATGTTCCGCAGAACATATCGCAGGTGTTTGTTATTGGCCCTGCTACTTCGAGAGCACCCTAGCACCACCTGGGGACTGGGGAAGTAGATAACTGCCTCGCTCAGCAGCTGGAGATGGCACAGCAGAGGCTATTACCAGCAGGATTGCTACACTCACCAGCGACACCCAGGTATAGTGTAGGTGAGGAAGGGAGACATTAATGATGTGTAGTTAGTGTACGATCTGCTTTCAACAATAACGTATAAATAAAGCAGATATATTTATACACCAAGTACTCGCACGCGCTTGCATGCATACACGCACACAAACATACATATACAGGTGATATAATGATTGGTATATTATCTCCCTCGACTCTTGGAAAGCATTTGAAACAGTACCTCATATGAGGCCGCTTTACGAACTGCAAAATCAGACAGGGGTAGTAGGAAAGGTACTTACGTGGATACAGAAATACTCAGTACCCGAGTAAGCTCGGGTGACGAGTGGATTTTCCGAACGATCAGTCCTCGGATCCTGCAAATGGCTCGCCAAAAGAGATTGAATCCTTTATATCACTAAATGGTGGCGTAGTGGACTAAGGCGTCGAGAATTTAGTTAGCTACCCGGGGAGGGGGGGACTGGTTAAATAACTCGCGTTCGATCTCCGGCTTGTCGAAATATGTTATTAGCCTTTAAATCACCTGTTTCGTGGATGCATTAATATATATACAGTATATATAAATATATATAAAATTATATATATATATAATATATATATATATATATATATATATAATATATATATATATGGTAGGGTGTGCAAAAGAAGAAAATTAAAGGTGAATACAGGAAAGAGTAAGGTTATGAGGATAACAAAAAGATTAGGTGATGAAAGATTGAATATCAGATTGGAGGGAGAGAGTATGGAGGAGGTGAATGTATTCAGATATTTGGGAGTGGACGTGTCAGCGGATGGGTCTATGAAAGATGAGGTGAATCATAGAATTGATGAGGGAAAAAGAGTGAGTGGTGCACTTAGGAGTCTGTGGAGACAAAGAACTTTGTCCTTGGAGGCAAAGAGGGGAATGTATGAGAGTATAGTTTTACCAACGCTCTTATATGGGTGTGAAGCATGGGTGATGAATGTTGCAGCGAGGAGAAGGCTGGAGGCAGTGGAGATGTCATGTCTGAGGGCAATGTGTGGTGTGAATATAATGCAGAGAATTCGTAGTTTGGAAGTTAGGAGGAGGTGCGGGATTACCAAAACTGTTGTCCAGAGGGCTGAGGAAGGGTTGTTGAGGTGGTTCGGACATGTAGAGAGAATGGAGCGAAACAGAATGACTTCAAGAGTGTATCAGTCTGTAGTGGAAGGAAGGCGGGGTAGGGGTCGGCGTAGGAAAGGTTGGAGGGAGGGGGTAAAGGAGGTTTTGTGTGCGAGGGGCTTGGACTTCCAGCAGGCGTGCGTGAGCGTGTTTGATAGGAGTGAATGGAGACAAATGATTTTTAATACTTGACGTGCTGTTGGAGTGTGAGCAAAGTAACATTTATGAAGGGGTTCAGGGAAACCGGCAGGCCGGACTTGAGTCCTGGAGATGGGAAGTACAGTGCCTGCACTCTGAAGGAGGGGTGTTAATGTTGCAGTTTAAAAACTGTAGTGTAAAGCACCCTTCTGGCAAGACAGTGATGGAGTGAATGATGGTGAAAGTTTTTCTTTTTCGGGCCACCCTGCCTTGGTGGGAATCGGCCAGTGTGATAATAATATATATATATATATATATATATATATATATATATATATATATATATATATATATATATATATATATATATATATACACAAACACAATCTCTTTTGGTGTATGTACCATTTCAGAAACTGAATCTGTCAATCAAGTAACAGTAAATAGCGGTAACCGAGATGCCAAGATCTATTACCAAACAACCCAATCATCCAAATCACTGTTTTGGAGGACAAACATCTGTGAGGTGGATTACTCTGACGGGCTAACACCTATGAGGTGGATTACTTTAACAGGTCTGTATCTGTGACGTTGATTATTTTGACGCGCCAACACCAGTAACCCGGATTAACAAGAAAATACTCTCTCAAGACAGATTACTAACACGTAAAACACCAGCAAGATGGATCATTAGACGTAAAGACACGAGCAACATGGATCACTAGACGTAAAAATACCAGGGATCAATAGACATAAAAACACCAGCAAGACGGATCACTAGACGTAAAAACACCAGGGATTAATAGACGTAAAAACACCAGCAAGATTGATTACTAGACGTAAAAGCACCAGGGATCAATAGACGTAAAAACACAAGCAAGATGGATCACTAGACGAAAAAACACCAGGGATCAATAGACGTAAAAACACCAGCAAGATGGATCACTAAGACGGATTAACACCAGGGATCAATAGACGTAAAAACACCACCAAGATGGATCAATAGACGTAAAAACACCAGCAAGATGGATCACTAGACGTAAAAACACCAGTCAGGTGAATTTCTCCAACAAAAACAACATTAACGAGATTCATTTTGATTTATTTGCGCCATTAAGGTGAACGTCTTTACTCAGTTATCAGACAAAGACGAACTTCAACAATAAAATGATAATTAAGTATAATAAATTTTTTTTAATGAGCAGCCTATAATTATCCAACAAAATAAATAGCTTCAAATTCCATTCTTTCGCAGTGTAATTACAAATAATCACGAGTTCTGTTGTTGGTAACATGGACGGAAGAATAGGAAGAGGATTAGAAGACAGGAATAGGGGGTGGAAGATTAGAATGATAATTATATGTGGTCCAGGAATATCCCCCTGGTGGGAAAGACGTCTTGTAAATAAACGTTCCACGTACGTTGTACCTGCGTCCTGTATGTATGACGTTACTAGTTACAATGAGTAGTCGGTACTGACATCAAGAGGAAGCGGACACATGTGCAGCACCTGGGTATCTTTATTTGAAGACACTTCGCCCACCTGTGACGTCTTTTTTTTTTAAATCAGTAATGACCTCGTCTATCATCTGTGTGTAACTGAATTGTAGGGGTTAAATACCCAGGTGTAGCCCATGTTTACATCACATAATGTAAGGAACCCAGTGTGATATATTCTCTTCATTTGTTCAATTGGCGCTGACTATTTGGATGAAAGCAATGATACCATAGTAAACATTTGTGTATTTTTATTACCAAAGGCCTCTGCAGTATGCCTAGCAGTTGCGCGCGCAATTGCTACTCATGTTGTAGCCATAGACAAGGCTGCGGCAAGAAGTCATGATTTGCTAAAGCTCTACACTGGGCGAAACATTGCCAAAACAAAGTTTCTCTTCTACAGCTTGTGTCTTTTGTCTTAATACTTGTCTACTTTCCTGTTTTTCCATCCTTGGTTCATACACATGGATATACGATACTCCTTTATCCAGATAAAAATTGGATTGTTCTCAGCAGATACTCTCTGTGTGGAATTAAATGTCGTGTATACCACTTTAACCACAGCTGTAGTATACATAACATTATAGTACTCTTCCAGACTGCCAACATTAAAGGAATGTTGGAACAGGAAGCTGATTTAGTTTCCTCCGGACCTGGGAGTCAGTTTGGAGTTGTCTCCACCTGACTTGCATGAAAAGCCAGCTACAGAGAGCATATCGTTTGATCATTGGGCGTTAGTCTTTTAATTGAATATTTTTTTTGAGCTGCTCAAGCCAACTGCTGATGATTAGCAGTCTCAATTAGATCTGTGTATGTATACAAAATGGGTGATAGCAGGTGTGTGTGTGTGTGTGTGTGTGTGTGTGTGTGTGTGTGTGTGTGTGTGTGTGTGTGTGTGTGTTGAAATTCTGCAGCTCAGCATTTGACTAATGGAAAATTCCCTTTAATAACTCAGTTAATGTTTAATGTCACAAATTTCTAACACTGCATAATTCCCAGTAGAGAATAATATAATGTTAGCATTTATACCGTAACAATTAACTTTTCAAAGATTATGTCTCCTGATTTAATTATAACCATGACTTACTCGTTATAATACATTAGCCTAAATAAAGACACTGTATTTAATACTAGACACACACACACAACGAAGAGGCGGGGCCAGGAGCTATGAATCGACCCCTGCAACCACAAATAAGTAAGAACAAATAGGTAAGAACTCACAATCACACACACACACACACAAAACACAGGTCAAGTGTCTATCGATACGTGTCTTTGACAACTTGTAACAACAGCAAGCACACACCAGTGTAAAGTACGGTGTGACAGTGCGACTAATTTTTAGCTGCGGTCTTCATTGTCATTGAAAAGCAAGGTGATCAAAATGAGGTCTGGAGTTCCATGAGGCTGGTGGTTCAGGAAGGTATATGGTGGTTCAAATGGCAACTAGTGGTTCAGAAAAGCAGCTGGAAATTCAAGAAGGCAGCCGGTGGTTCCGGAAGGCAGGTGGAAGTGTAAGTCATGCTGTGCAGCATCCCACTCATGTTAATACTGTGAAATTTCGGGATGAAATCATTTACATTTTAGAGCGATGTAATTTTTGTGCATCAGATATGAAACGCTAAAAAATATTATAATCTTATTTCGGATCTTTAACTATATGTGAGGCTCGCTTACCGTGGAAAAAAAACAAAAGAATAATCATGGAAACGGTCTGCAAGAAATGACCTTGAAAACTAAGCTCAAGATTTGAATTTCTTGATATTACGATCCACACTTCTGTGGAAAATGGTTTGAATGTTGAAAGTTGAATATCTGGCGAGGCGTGACTCGAGCAAGGCTTAAAAAATCAAGTCTCTATATCTGGAAGCATCCAGCATCCCGGTCCTTGCTCTAACATCACTTTCATCGAACCCCCAAGTGACACTGTGGTAAGTGCTCCAGAGAGCTCGGATGACGCCTAGCAAGCGATGCTAATTTCTTAAAAGCCGGAGGAGAAGCCCGGTCGTTATAAGTGTATCAAAAGACCTTACCCAGAGGAAACTCTCAGCGTCGTATAAAATCTAATAAAATCAAGTCTGCTGAGGATTCTGCCGAGGTCTGCGGATGTGTGAATATTCTGTCCGACTAGTGATATGTTAGCTGCATCGACATTCCACATTTATGTTGAATGACCAATACGGTTAAGTGTTTCTGTCTCTCTCACGTACACACATACACGCAATATTAACTATATATGTTAATATATGGATGGTAGACCTTGGCTTATGACAGAGAAGTATAAGATAACTTGTTATTGATTTCCGATGACCTGCCGTCATTGTTTACGCACTGCCTCTTCTTTTGAATTCTTGCTTCTGAATTTATAATCCTCAAACCCACCTCCACCCTTACTTCCACCTGCTCCTCCACCTCCAGCCTCCGCCTCCAGCCTCCGCCTCCAGCCTCCGCCTCCAGCCTCCAGCCTCCGCCTCCGCCTCCAGCCTCCAACCTCAGGCAAGATTTTGAAAGATCGTCCCTTCTAGCCACTCAGGTCTGTTGATTATGCTGAATGTGGGTTACTGAATGCCGGCTGTTGCTTGTGGGTTACTGAATGTGGGATGCTGAATGTGGATTGCCGAGTGTGGGTTGCCGAGTGTGGGTTGCCGAGTGTGGGTTGCCGAGTGTGGGTCGCCACCAGCTAGCTGGGAAACCTTACACATGGAGCAGCCAGTATTGGAAATTCCATTACAGAAACTGTTCCACCTGCTACATCTATATTATTGTATCCATGGCAAATGGGAGGCTATCAGGTTTGATCCTGGGAAAGTGGACAGACTAATTCCTCTAGATCAAGAGCCCTTCACCGGAAGGATACTGAATCTACCGATCCTGTCTCTTATAAATTCGAGTTAAAGTTTAATAAATGACTGTAAATAAATAACCAGAAGAATAGACATGGATTCGAACCGCGGTGCTGCTTCTGTGCCTCGTAATGTAAGGCTCAGGCGCTCAACATCTCACTTCTAGCACCGCAATAGGAATAGTAACTGCCGCTGTGACGGTTTGTTAACGAATAAGATATTTTTGCAGTATTTGGGTGCCTTCATTGCCGAAACGTTTCACCCTTACAACAGACTTTTTCAGTCGTTTCGCCTATGACGATGTCCAAGTGCTGCTACAATGTCTTATTCGTCAACTTATCGGTAAGTGTATACCGTCCTTTAGGGATGGGACGATACCACTTACTTTGTCCATACTGATAATCAGTTTTTGGCAGATACAATCAAAACTGGTCGATATCACCGATGACGATACTCTGGCCGATATTTTACACTCAATATTATGATATACGTGTGTTCAATGCCACCATTATCATAGGAATATTCACTACAATGACCACACCTATATTCATCACAAACACCATCATCATCATGGACTACTGTGTGGAACTCCTCTGTCATGTCTGTTGGCTCACTGAATCAACTCACGTCAGTCTGTCGTGTCGAGTTACCCAGCTGTATTTACCCAACACGTGTCGTCCTCCCGTCAACATCTGTTGGCCCCTCGGAGAGGACATCATCCTCCACCGTGTTGAGGAGTGTAGTAAAACATGTCTGGGAACGGGTGGGGGTTTGAACCTATGGCAAGTACCAGAACTCTTAGGCCAATGCGCTAACCACTAGGCATGTGAGTTTTCATGGAGTCAAACCCTCACAAGTTTCGTGATTTGTTTGCAGCCGTGTTATTACGAATTCGTGAGTCGTGATGACCACTTTACACATATGACTACATATGACCACTTTACACATTCAACTTATCCTCACAAATTCTATGTGGATTTCTCACACACTGTTTGCAACAAACTTCTCAATTTAGTTTAGGTCAGGTTTAGCTCGGTTAGATTGTCGTCTATGTATAAGAATTAACGTATTATAATTCTCTAAAGCCACTAAACGAAATATTTGGTAAATGCAATACAAAGTACTGATCCACAAACAGATAACTGGGACCCACCGTAAGCACAGTAAAAATCAGTCGGATAATTACTATACAAGGCTTGATAAACAGTCACCCACGCGACTGTCTAAGCAATAGTGAAATCCTGTTATTAACAGGATGGGCTGCCTCGCCACACCTGCCTGTTCCATGTCATTATCTCTGTCAATGGGATCCATCTTCCTTGCCCCAAGTTAATCCACATACAAGCACTCTCACAACCTGCTTAGGCGAGTGTAATTGTATATGTGCCTTTAAATTGGGCTGGCTATCCGTTCCAGGCTTGCTATCAGAATTTAACAGTACACTGCAAGATGGTAGGATTAAGTGGAGTCCTACATTGCCCTAACTGCTGCTAAATCACTTAATCCAATTTGTGTAGTGAATGAGTGGACTGTATATCAGGGTATACCTTCGTCTATCAAGTATATGACTAATATACCTTTTTTTTTTACGGGGGAGCTAAACTGAGACTGAAGTCAGTCAGGAGTAGCTGTGATATTTACAGAACATTCACTCACATCAGGGTATATATATATATATATATATATATATATATATATATATATATATATATATATATATATATATATATATATACCCTGATGTAATTTTTACAGTGACGTAAGAATAAATGATAGGAAAACACTATTTAACAAAGACATGAATCAACAGTTTACCATTATATAACAAGGTAACTTCGTCTGGTGTAAATATGTAAGTTATCACCAGGATGACGTATCCCTTGACGTCCAGTGACCTGGCCATCAGCAGATGTTACCTGATCTCGAATGAGTTGATACTGGTGAGATTTATTCTCTCTCTCTCTCTCTCACACACACACACACACACACACACACACACACACAGTCATTCGAGATTACGAACACATAGCCACATACATACACATGGAAGTAGACACACATACAGCAAGTCTCACAGACAAATACACAACACACATACATACCCTCATTTGCAAAAAAAAAAAAAAAAATCCAAACAAATGTATTCACACACAAATACATCTACAAACACGTTCTTGAAAATACGTAAATATGCATTCATACACAAACACACAGGCAAACAAGTTAACAATCAAGAACACACACACACACACACACACACACACACACAAAACGGCACTCGCACAAACACAAACGAGCCAACGCCTCGACTACAAATGGCACAGAAACAAAAACATTTACGGTAATTCTAAAAACAAACACAGGAGCTGAACAAACTTCACTCCTCACTGGGGTATGGAGCAGCGCTAACATTAACCAAGGGAAACACTCCAGTCTTAATATTTATCATTCGTAGAGCGAGAAGAGTTGATGGTGGTAGGTGTAGGTGGTGGATGTTGATGGTGGTGGATGTTGATGGTGGTGGATGTTGATGGTGGTGGATGTTGATAATGGTGTATGTTGTTGGTGGTGGATGTTGTTGGTGGTGGATGTTGTTGGTGGTGGATGTTGATGGTGGTGGATGTTGATGGTGGTGGATGTTGATGGTGGTGGATGTTGATGGTGGTGGATGTTGATGGTGGTGGATGTTGATGGTGGTGGATGTTGATGGTGGTGGATGTTGATGGTGGTGGATGTTGATGGTGGTGGATGTTGATGGTGGTGGATGTTGATGGTGGTGGATGTTGATGGTGGTGGATGTTGATGGTGGTGGATGTTGATGGTGGTGGATGTTGATGGTGGTGGATGTTGATGGTGGTGGATGTTGATGGTGGTGGATGTTGATGGTGGTGGATGTTGATGGTGGTGGATGTTGTTGGTGGTGGATGTTGATGGTGGTGGATGTTGATGGTGGTGGATGTTGTTGGTGGTGGATGTTGTTGGTGGTGGATGTTGATGGTGGTGGATGTTGTTGGTGGTGGATGTTGTTGGTGGTGGATGTTGATGGTGGTGGATGTTGATGGTGGTGGATGTTGTTGGTGGTTGATGTTGTTGGTGGTGGATGTTGATGGTGGTGGATGTTGATGGTGGTGGATGTTGATGGTGGTGGATGTTGTTGGTGGTGGATGTTGATGGTGGTGGATGTTGATGGTGGTGGATGTTGATAATGGTGTATGTTGTTGGTGGTGGATGTTGATGGTGGTGGATGTTGATGGTGGTGGATGTTGATGGTGGTGGATGTTGATAATGGTGGATGTTGATAATGGTGGATGTTGATGGTGGTGGATGTTGATGGTGGTGGATGTTGATGGTGGTGGATGTTGATGGTGATCACCGGCGATTGTGATGGTGAAAGAGTTGATGGTGGTGGTGATGTTATATGGTGGTGACTGTGAGTGACAGCCGGATCAAGGACCGGAACGCAAGGGTGATGATAGTCTGGAACAAGAGCCGCGACGCAAGGGTGATGATAGTCTGGAACAAGAACCGCGATGCAAGGGTGATAGTCTGGAACAAGAGCCGCGACGCAAGGGTGATGATAATCTGGAACCATCACCAGGATGGACTCCCTCAAGGCACTGTAATATATAACACCAGGACAACACCTGCATATATATTTCCATTAATCCATTGATTAAATAAAAGAAAGGACAGAACCAGTCTCCCCCTTCCTGTCCTTCCTTAAAGAAAAAAATACAATGGAACTAACATTACTGCTCATTAGCTCCATGTCAAAGAGATTCATGAAATTCTAATTTACCAAAACTTTGGAGATTAAAAGCAAGAGTTCGAAATTCTCTCATTCTCTCTCTCTCTCTCTCTCTCTCTCTCTCTCTCTCTACGTCTACTTCTTTCTCGCCGTCTCTCCCTCTCTACTTCTATCCCCCTCTCTCTTTACCTCTAGCCTCCTCTATCTGTAATTCTCTTTACTTCTATATCTCTCTACCTTAATCTCTAACTCTACGTCTATCCCCCCCTTCTCTCTCTCTCTCTCTAGTTTCAAAATTCCCGTTCAGTCTAATCTCTAATTTTTCACAGAATACTTTTCTTCCAGCTTGGAATCACATTAGCTCTTCATAGAATTGTTTAAAGTTTCCAGTATATGTAGCACACACTGTTTCTCCCGAATTCCATTCCAAATGTGTCATTCCAGCTTTGTGGTTCCTCATTACACTCAGCCACTGCACGAGTGATTGCACTAATCGTGAGGATTTTTTCCTTGTGTGTAGTGTTTGCAACATTCTGCCATCCTTGAGGCGAAGAGGAATTGCTCACGATTATATGAACCTGGGAAATTTCGGTAGACTGAATTCTCTGACGGCTGCGTTAGTGATTGTGTGTACTGTAGGAATGTGTGTGTGCTCACCTATACGTGGTTGCAGGGGTCGAATCACAGCTTTGTGCGTGCGCGCGCGCTCTAATCCATTAGATAATTGAGTATCCTTCATAAAAAAAGGCCTCACGCTCATACACACTAACATTCACAAATTAAAATTATCCCTCAAATAATCTCGTTACCAAATACAAAAAATTATTAATTTTCTCTAACAGCGGTAGAGTAACCTTAATCACTTGAAAAGGTCCATTAAATGGCTTACATTGAAATAGTCTCCTCAAAGGTCCCAGAAGTTTCCACAGTTACCCCGGAAATTATAACAAATCTGACCATTTCGGAAAGACTGAAGCCAGGGGGGTCACGCAGTTGCAATGTATTCCACAGTGAACTGGTCCTCAAGCCACACAAGTAGGTAGCTTTGTGAGAGGTGTACGCAGCCTAAGCTTAGTTTGCAGAGAAGAATCATCTCACAGTGGAAAGAGAACGGCCAGATGTACGCGTTCTGTCACTCTTTACGGCAACTCGTTGTTCGTCCGAAGGTCCGCCACTTGTCTAGGAAATGTCAATGTGACACATGAAGTCAAAGGGAGGGAGAAGTCTGCTATAGACTGAGCTTGATACAGCGGTCTTACACACTTGTAACAGTGGTAACACCTGTCTCACACATACGTGTGACGGTGGTAACATCTTCGTCACATAGGCGTGTGACGGGGGTGTTCCCACTACACAAACAACCGGAACCATGAATTATAACGTCATTGTTCATATCGTCCCTACACAGACCCTGGCAGTGGCGCGAAAGATGACACTGGAAGAAACAGTAGACAATCACGACAACTATCACAAGGAATTATGTGAATACCACACAATATGCCGTTCATGGCATTTATCGAGAAGACATTTCGTCCACCAGGGACGAAACGTCGTCTCGGTAAATGAAATAAACTGCAAATTGCGAGAAATAAGAGTCAGGACCAAGGTGATACACAGGGCCAGGACCAAGGTCAGACACAGGGCCAGGACCAAGGTCAGACACAGGGCCAGGACCAAGGTGAGATACAGGGCTAGGACTAAGGTAAGAAACAGGAACAGCAACAGAAGCAGCAGGGACGTCAGGTGAGAGCATCAGGAACCTCTCTGACTCACCCTGAACTTCCTTGACCCTCAACCACCTCTCCACACGACCTTAGCCAACTTCCTCCACTTCCAGAAACCTAACAAACACATTTCTCCACTAACGCTAGCAGCAACACAAAATCTAGCAACAGAAGTTATTAGTAACGTAAAAGGGATTTAATATATATATATTTATTTAAGACAAACTACGACTTTCTCCCACCCATCCCCACCTGCTCTCCAAAAACGGGTCGAAGAATTATCAGAGGCTCTTGTACGTGCAGCTCTTAAGCCTGGCTTTAATTATATTATAAAAAGAAATGTGACACTGAAAGGAAAACGGGGAAGTCTTGTATGAGAAAACCTTCGATTTCATTCAGAAGACGAGGGGAAAAAAATAGTTCGGATGACTTTTATTTTAAGGATTCGGAAACGTAATCTGCAGATTAAATAATCCAGTTCTGCATTAAATATTTGACTTCGTCGATGAAATGCATTGTTGACGTAAGAGTGTAAATGGTGGGAGGGATTGCTGGAGCGTCAGAGGATTGGGAAAGGATACAGGCGAGATTGAAAATCTGCCTCTGTAGGTTCTTCCTCCTCCTCCTCTACCACCTCCTCCATCCCCTTCCCCTCCTCGTCTTCCTCCTCTTCCACCCCCTCCCTTCCCCGAAGCAATCTGCAGCGCCCGGGTATAATGCAGCGTCATGACTGAGTGAGTGCGTCGGGGGAGGTTCCCTCTTGAGGCAAGGCAGGGGAGCGTGCACCGCCATTACTGCCACAATTCCACAATAAACCTCACGGAGGAGGGGAAGAGGGAATGAAAGTAGTGAGTGAGAGTGTGAGAGAGAGAGAGAGAGAGAGAGAGAGAGAGAGAGAGAGAGAGAGAGAGAGAGAGAGAGAGAGAGACTCATGGCCAGCAGACGGGGTCTACCTACAACAGCATTACCGGATTTCCAAATAAAATGTAAGGATTTATTTCCTTTAGACAAGGAACAGCCAAGCAATACTTCGAGTCACTTAAACACTCTGTTGGGGGATCAAATACAATGTTTTAACTAGAATAGAAGATTCTCAAACCGCGCATAGCATGAAAGAAATAACTACGAATACCTAATAACTAGAGCAAGATGCTTATTAACATCAGGATAACAAAAGCTGGTATCTGCCAGAGTAGAAAATACTGTTGTGAATCCGTTCATGTGATCCAGACATAAGTGTGTGTGTATGTGTGTGTATATGTGTGTGTATATATATATGTGTGTGTGTGTGTGTGTGTGTGTGTGTGTGTGTGTGTTTGGTCTTTAAATCCTTATTTATTCACTTGACCCATGACTTATGTTCTAGTATTTCTCTAGAAGCAATGTTGTTATGATTCCCTGGGTAACGTTACAGTCCTGATTTCGCATATTTTCTCAACAATCATTGTTCTTAATTACTTCCTCCCACGTCTTAAGTATTTTTTTCTTGCCGTTAGAGGACAAATAAGAATAATTCCCAGGGCTTTATTTTGTGTTTCCCCTTAAGTCTTTCACTGCTGCTACCATTTTGCATTAAATATAACCCTGACAGTTTTGTTATGGGAGTTGAATTCTTCTTGACGCTTCTAAAATTTGAACCATAATTAACTTTGCACCTTACAACAATGCTGAGAAATTTGAATCTGTCTTTACAGTGTTGATTTATATTTTGTACGACTGTTAGCGTACATGAGAGTGTGATAACTAGACTGTGTCCTACAAGACACAGTCACTAGTTATCAGTTTGTCTGTTAAACACCTTGTGCAGAAAACACCATGAACGGAAAATATATGTCGAAGTTTATAAAAAGCTGTCTGTTTATGTTTTAAAAATAATTTGCATTAAAAAAAAAAAAATTGGGGCATGTTCCAGGAAATTCGTCAACTTAGCTAATTGTGATGTTGCTGGGAGAATCGGTTATTACAAATTATTAAGTTCAGTTATTACTAATTACTAAATTCAGTGCTGTAGATCACATACACGACCTGCACACCAAAATATTAACACAATCTAAACTGATGACTTTTTTAACTGTGACAGCGGGAGAGCTGGAAAATGCTGATATTGTAAACCAAACTTATGGTACTATAACACGAATCGAACTGTTTACCATACTTTACTACTGTCAGTCTTGCAGCAGCTGTAACTACAGACAGTTTAATTCTGACTCTCTGTCCTCATTACTTATTCTAAATAGCTTAAGATTTGAATGTATCATGCCTGGGTATAAAGCCAGACACATGCGCATAAATTATTGAAGGTATTAAAGTTGTAATCTTGTAGATTCCCTCTTATGCAGGCCTGTGGGGGCATGATAACGTCGTTAACTTGGAAATACTAATATTAAATCTAGAGAATGTCGAATATATTTTTGATTTCTCAAAGAGAAATTTAATATAAAATTTAAGAAAAGAACTAGGCAACGAGTTTGAAGAAGCGAAACAGACCAGAGAGGCATTAGTAGATACCATGGCCGGCATAACACGCATCATTTGAAACATGTTATGGAGACAGAAACAGTCGACTACATCACTGCCAGAAGCTAGACTCAAAGTATCTTTGACAATATAGTTGGCATGGGGATGTGTAAGACATAAAATGCAAAGTGTGTGTGGAAAGAGACACAGACAAGCACTGAAAGAAACTATACAGGAAACTGCAAACCGCATGACTGTGAATAGGATAACCCAAATCTTGAGACTTCAGCCGCGTTTTGAACCGAACAGATGACTGAATTGTTATCTGACGAGACTGTAACCATACCATCCAGCCCCACTCATCTTCCTCTCAGAGGTGCATTCAAGGATTTTCTTGGCTGTTATCCTCCATCAGCTCATTTCCAGGCTAAGACCTCCCATCCTACCTCAGCTCCTAACAAAGCCTAAGCTCATCAAGGGAATATTACCCTCACCCTCTCCTCTTCCTCTCTCAGGATACCACTTCCAATAGTCGACTAACACATAATACTCAAGTGCTAGGCAAGCAAGTGCAGGTGTAAGGAGACTAACACACACGTATTTATTTACTGAACAGGGGTAGCAAGTGAACAGGGGTAGCAGGTGGCAGGGGTAGCAAGCGAACAGGGGTAGCAAGTATAAAGGGTAACAGGTCTCCCACAATTCAAACAGGTCTTCCCGTACAAAACAAGTCTCCTCCCCCCCACACCTGAAACACATCTCTCCCCCACACACTTGGAACACATCTCCCCCCACACACCTGGAACACATCTCCCCCCACACACCTGGAACACATCTCCCCCACACACCTGGAACCCATCTCCCCCAGACACCTGAAACACATCTCCAGACACCTGAAACACATCTCCCCACACACCTGGAACACATCTCCCCCACACACCTGGAACACATCTCTCCCACACACCACACAAGGTCAACAATTAAAAAATCCCCTATACTACTCAGAGAAACTAATGACGTCATAAGTCATTTGCAAGACTAATGACGGCGATTAAAGGCAAATTGGACATTGGATTTTCAATTAGCCAGGGTGGCCCAGCCTTAATTTTGAAAGATAAATTAATTTCGCTTTTTTTTATTTGTAAGTGGGCAAAATTCCCGGGTAAGGCCCCCCCCCCAAACCTAGGAGAGTACCTTGATGTCGGCGAAAAAGCTCTTGATACAAGGAAATGGAGCTACTGACTCTTTTTATTAGATCGAAGCTGTTTAGTTTCCTTTTCCCAGGCGCTGCGTAATCCGTACGGTTTTAACGCTTTTCCAGGAAATAATAATAAAAATAACAATAAAAAAGTAATAATAATTGGCTTTTATATTTTTCCTTATTTGTGGTAAAAAGAAACCCAACGTAACGTTAATGTAACGTAACGTTAATGTAACGTAACGTTAATGTAACGTAACGTTAATGTAACGTAACGTTAATGTAACGTAACGTAATGTAACCTGGTTGGTGTTTTAATGGTTGATGCTGTGGTGGTTGTTGCTGTGGTGGGAGTTGCTGTGGTGGTTGTTGCTGTGGTGGTTGTTGCTGTGGTGGTTGTTGCTGTGGTGGTTGTTGCTGTGGTGGTTGTTGCTGTGGTGGTTGTTGCTGTGGTGGTTGTTGCTGTGGTGGTTGTTGCTGTGGTGGTTGTTGCTGTGGTGGTTGTTGCTGTGGTGGTTGTTGCTGGGGTGGTTGATGCTGTGGTGGTTGATGCTGTGGTGGTTGTTGCTGTGGTGGTTGATGCTGTGGTGGTTGTTGCTGTGGTGGTTGTTGCTGTGGTGGTTGTTGCTGTGGTGGTTGTTGCTGTGGTGGTTGTTGCTGTGGTGGTTGTTGCTGGGGTGGTTGTTGCTGGGGTGGTTGTTGCTGTGGTGGTTGTTGCTGTGGTGGTTGATGCTGTGGTGGTTGTTGCTGTGGTGGTTGTTGCTGGGGTGGTTGTTGCTGTGGTGGTTGTTGCTGTGGTGGTTGATGCTGTGGTGGTTGTTGCTGTGGTGGTTGTTGCTGGGGTGGTTGTTGCTGGGGTGGTTGTTGCTGTGGTGGTTGTTGCTGTGGTGGTTGATTCTGTAGTGGTTGACGTTGTGGTGGTTGTTGCTGTGGTGGTTATTGCTGGGGTGGTTGTTGCTGTGGTGGTTGTTGCTGTGGTGGTTGTTGCTGTGGTGGTTATTGCTGTGGTGGTTATTGCTGTGGTGGTTGTTGCTGTGGTGGTTGTTGCTTTGGTGGTTGTTACTGTGGTGGTTATTGCTGTGGTGGTTGTTACTGTGGTGGTTGTTACTGTGCTGGTTGGTGCTGTGGTGGCTGGTGCTGTAGTAATACAAGTTCCTTGGATCAAGAACCCTTCATCAGTATCAAGACACCAACCTTCAGAAGATAGACAAAGTCCAGTACTCTTTTCCAAGCATACGTTCGCCATCCCTCTTCGCCAAGCACTCGTTCGCCAGCCTCCACCACCCACCACTCAATACAGACCAGAAAAATCAGCCGCTTCCCACCACCACCATCGCCACACGCTCGTCCGCCAGCATCCGAATACCGGTGCTGCTTTCACGGCAGATGAGAAAGCGTCCCTTAAAACCTATTCGCCAAAAGCACGTTCGCCTGCCTGACATTGGTGTACGGATAGTGGTAGAAAAGGGTGACGGGTCCCACTGACTGAGACACGCAATCTTTCTGGTGATTCCCAGCGCTGATGTGAAGGATTTTTTCATCGCAAAATGAGTAATCTCGCGTTTCAATTTACAATTAGATTTTTTTTTGTTCTTACACGGCATAATAAGGGCCTTGTGAATTGGCATTCAGCGTAGTGGCGGTGAGGGGTAGTGGTGGTTATGATGGTGGTGGTGGTGGTGGTGGTTATGATGGTGGTAGTGGTGGTTATGGTGGTGGTAGTGGTTATCATAAGAACATAAGAACGAAGGAACACTGCAGAAGGCCTACTGGCCCATGCGAGGCAGGTCCAAGTCTCCTACCGGCTTAAGCCAATGCACCCAACCTAGTCAGGTCAGGTCACATTGACTTAAGGGAGGAACACGGCAACCGACCTGGTAGCACAAGCTATCAGGTCTAACTCACACCCACCCACATCTACTCATGTATTTATCCAACCTATTTTTAAAGTTACACAACGTTCTGGCCTCTATAACGGTACTTGGGAGTTTGTTCCACTCGTCCACAACTCTATTACCAAACCAGTACTTTCCTATATCCTTCCTGAATCTGAATTTTTCCAACTTAAAACCATTGCTGCGAGTCCTGTCTAGGCTAGATATTTTCAGCACACTATTTACATCCCCTTTATTTATTCCTGTCTTCCATTTATACACCTCAATCATATCCCCCCTAATTCTACGTCTTTCTAGAGAGTGCAGTTTCAGGGCCCTTAGTCTATCCTCATAGGGAAGGTTTCTGATACATGGGATCAACTTTGTCATCCTCCTTTGTACATTTTCCAGAGAATTTATATCCATTCTGTAATACGGTGACCAAAACTGTGCAGCATAATCTAAATGAGGCCTAACCAAGGATGTATAGAGTTGAAGAACAACCTGAGGACTCCTATTATTTATGCTTCTTGATATGAAGCCAAGGATTCTATTAGCTTTATTGCGAACACTTATGCACTGTTGTCTTGGTTTCAGATTACTGCTAACCAGAACTCCTAAATCTTTTTCGCAATCCGTAATATTAAGATCTACATTATTTAGTTTATATGTGGCTTGGTTATTGTCCTGTCCAACATTTAGAACTTTGCATTTGTCTATATTAAACTGCATCTGCCACTTCTCAGACCACTGCATCAGTCTATTCAAATCTTCCTGGAGTGCTCGAATGTCCTCGTCAGAATGAATTCGACGGCCTATTTTGGTGTCATCGGCAAACTTGCCGATGTCGCTCTTTATGCCCTCATCTATGTCGTTTATGTAGATTGTGAACAGCAGGGGGCCCAACACTGACCCCTGTGGAACACCGCTCGAGACGCTTCCCCACTCTGATTTCTCCCCATTTATGCAAACTCTCTGCTGCCTATTTGTCAACCATGCCTCTATCCAGGAAAAAATTTCTCCTCCTATTCCATGTGCTTTAATTTTCCTCAATAGTCTCTGATGTGGGACCCTGTCAAAAGCCTTACTGAAGTCCATATACACAATATCATATTCATTACCATGATCTACCTCCTCAAATACCTTAGTGAAAAAAGTTAATAAATTCGTAAGGCAGGAACGCCCCTTTGTAAAACCATGCTGAGATTCGTTGATTAATTTATGCTTTTCAAGGTGGCTACGAACTGCCTCGGCAATTATTGATTCCATAAATTTTCCCACTATGGAGGTTAGGCTTATTGGTCCATAGTTCGAAGCTAAGGACCTGTCACCTGTTTTGAAAATAGGTATCACATTTGCCATTTTCCACTTATCTGGCACCATGCCAGTTTGTAGTGATATGTTGAAAAGATTAGCCAAAGGTGTGCTAAGCTCCTCTTTACATTCCTTTAGAACCCTTGCATACAGTTCATCAGGGCCTGGGGATTTGTTAGGTTTTAATTTATCTATTTGCCTAAGGACCATGTCACTTGTGACCCTAATAGTGCACAGTTTATTATCGTCCTGTTCTACATAATTTATCATTACTGGAATATCGCTGGTATCCTCCTGTGTAAAAACTGAGAGGAAGTATGTGTTAAAAATTCTACACATTTCCTTATCACTGTCAGTGAGCTGACCCGAGGAACTTTTGAGTGGGCCTATCATAGTGGTAGTGGTTATGGTAGTGGTAGTTATGATGGTAGTGGTGGTTATGGTGGTGGTAGTGGTGGTTATGATGGTGGAAGTGGTGGTTATGACAGTGGTAGTGGTGGTTATGATGGTGGTAGTGGTGGTTATGATGGTGGTAGTGGTGGTTATGGTGGTGGTAGTGGTTATGGTGGTGGTAGTGGTGGTTATGACAGTGGTAGTGGTGGTTATGATGGTGGTAGTGGTGGTTATGATGGTGGTAGTGGTGGTTATGATGGTGGTAGTGGTGTTGTGGTGATGGTGGTGGTAGTGGTTATGGTGGTCGTAGTGGTTATGGTGGTCGTAGCAGTAGTTATGGTGGTGATAGTTGTTATGGTGGTAGTGGCAGTTATGGTGGTAGTAGTGGTTATGGTGGTGGTAGTGGCAGTTATGGTGGTAGTGGCTATGGTGGTGGTAGTGGTGGTTATGGTGGTGGTAGTGGTGGTTATGGTGGTGGTAATGGTGGTTATGGTGGTGGTAATGGTTATGGTGGTGGTGGTGATGGTGGTGGTAGTGGTGGTTATGCTGGTGGTGGTTATCGTGGTGGTAGTGGTTGTGGTGGTGCTAGTGGTAGTTATGGTGGTGGTAGTGGTGCTGGTGGTAGTGATGGTTATGGTGGTGGTAGTGATGGTTATAGTGATAGTGGTGGTTAATGTGGTGGTAATGATGGTTATGGTGGTTGTAGAGGTGCTGGTGGCAGTGATGGTTATGGTGGTGGTGGTGATGGTTATAGTGGTAGTGGTGGTTAACGTGGTGGTAGTGATGTGTATGGTGGTGATGGTGATAGTGATGGCTATGGTGGTGGTGGTGGTAGTGTTTGTTATGGTGGTGGTGGTAGTGGTGGTTATTGTGCTGGTGGTAATGGTGGATGGTATACAGCCCCAAGACCCAACATATACTGGTTTATCAGCATACTGAGCCACACTAGTCCACACTGTCAATGAATATAAGATGCATATAACAGAACAATATTTATATAAAATTAAGGAACTTTTCGTTGCATTTACGGATTTAAAAAAGGCATATGATAGGGTGGATAGGAGAGCAATGTGGGAGATGTTGCAAGTGAATGGGATAGGTAGTAGGATACTAAAAGGAGCTAAGAGTTTTACTTAGTTAACGAGGGGAGGGTTAGAGTATGTAGGAGAGGAAGATTAGTATATCAATATAGTTGCTTAACATTTACCGATGGGGTTGTAAAAGTGAACACTAGGGTGTTGTGAACAGGCGTGCGATTGAAAGGTTGTTACAGTTGCTCTTTGCCGACGACAGTTCGTCTGGAAGATTCTGAAGAGAGATTGCAAAGCTTGGTTGAGGAATTTAGGAGGGTATATAAAAGAACGGGTCAAGTCTGAATGGGGCCGGTCAATAGTGGCGTTCGACAAGGATCAATTTTGGGCCCATTGTTGTTTATTACAGTAATGACCTTGAAGGAATTGTAGTTGACATGAGAAAAATTACTGATGCATAAATAGGCCGAATGTACATAGGAGAGAGCAAGGTGATGAGAGATTGGATATCAGTTTGAAGGAAGTGATTGTGCTTAGAAATTCGGGAGAAAACTTGTCGGCGGATATGATTACAAAAGTTTCAGAGTATAATGGTGCCAACACTGTTATATGGGTGTGACGCACAGGATTTAAACATTCCAGCAAGGAGGCTGGAGACAGTGGAGATGTTTCTGAGGGAGATATGAGGCGTGAATATGCAGTATGCGTAGATTAGAAGGTGAGAAGTTATCAAAATTCTAATTCGGAGGACTGAAGAGAGATTGTTAGTGTGGTTTGGGAATTTAGAGAGAATGGAGCAAAATAAGATGACTAGGTTATATAAATCTGGGGTTGAGGAAAGGAGGGGTAGAGGTGATCCCAGGAAGGGTTGGAGGGAGGAGGACCAACAGGCTTGTGTGAGCACGTTAGATCGGAGTGAAGGCAGATAGTTTTTGCAATCTGATGTGCTGTTGGAGAGTGAGCAAGGTAACATTTATGAAGGGATTCAGGGAAGTCAGTTAGCCAGACTCAAATCCTGGTGGTGAGAAATACAGTGAAGAATGAGTGAGGATGTTGCAGCTCGGAGGGGCATCTGAAACTGGATGTGAAGACAGTGATTGAATGAATGATGGTGAGCGTGTTTTCCTTTTACAGGTCACCGTTCCTCGGTGGGAGATGACCGGTGAGTTAAAAGTTGTTGTGGTAACATTATTATACTATCAAATTTCGTAACAGATTGTTTCTATGGACTCGATATGTAATCCAAATTTCACCCATAATGAGTGTAACAGCAAGTGTTTCTAACAATAAGTGTTCGTAACAACGTTCGGTTGTAACAACGAGTGTTCGTAACAACGGATCTTCGTGTCGTCCGCAGTTGTGTGATCGGGGAGGCGAACATCTGCTGGAATTCCTTTGATGAAAATTATGCAAAATTGGATTGAGATGAAACGAAGGTAGGAGACGTCCACACGGGAAGTGGATGTACACATCGGGTGGTGGATGTACACACAGGCCGTAAATGTACACACGGGAGGTGAATGTACACACTGGCGGTAAATGTACACACGGGTGAATGTACACACTGGCGGTGGGTGTACTCAGGGGCATGTACACTAGAATACAAACATTAAACGAGAGTCAGTTGTTTACATTCAAGCACAGAGAAGCTGTGTGGCATGCAAAGAGTACGTAACCTTTTTTCGGCGCATGTACACACCCTCACTGAAAGGCTATCGCACCCAACCAGCGAATCAGGTGCTAAGGGTTGATGATGGGGCCCCGTCGTTCAATCAGTAACCAGGTTCCAGCCAATGAGAAGATGGCTTTGGCAATCGCAGAGGTGTTGTGGGTACCACACACCTGTCTGCCCTTGTCATTCCCATTCTAGAGCTGGTTGAAGCACGGTCTGCTCTCTAGTGGCTTCTATTCTGCCTTACCGTGGAGTGCACTAATACCTATTGTTGTACATAGTGTATATAGTGTACATACTTCTGTTCTAAATTGGTGAAGGATAATATAATTCAAAAAAGTTTTTCTGCTGTGTTTATTTTGTTCCCTTTACACCCAGGATAACAGGCCTTTGGGACACCTGTGTTGTAATACGCTGTAATCCGGAATTCCTGGATGAGGAACGAGCTTAACTTCGCCAGTTTCTTTCACATATCCTCAGGGAATGCCAGCGAAGCGCTTTTCGTATAATCATCACACCAAGAACAAAGTTAAGACACATGTGCAACATCTGGTTATCTTTACTGTAGACGTTTCGTCATCCAGTGGTTTTATCAACACAGATTCTAGGACATAACTGGTACATAATCGGTATTGATAAAGCCATTGGATGGCGAAACGTCTACAATAAAGATAACCAGATGTTGCACATGTGTCTTAACTTTCATCTTGTCGGTATTGCATACCTTCCTTGCACACCTAGAACAGAAACGAATGCAAAATCTCGCATCACTCTTCCTATCAATGAATTAGGAAGGTTGCCAAGACCTTGTCAACATGTAATATTATAGTAGCAACAGCCATTACCACCACCGTTAAAAATTTAATCCAGACCAAGAACGTATGTTAAAACGTTGCGTTTTTTCATATAACAGTGTAGTAACAGCCGGAATAACCACTGTTAAAGATCTAACCAAAGAAAAAATACGAAATCTCGATGGAAGCGATGCTGGTGTTTACATTATCAACTGTGGAGGCTGCTCGCAAGTTTACGTAGGCGAAACATCAAGAAATTTGTGTATGTAAATGATTCAGAGAACTGACAAGTTGAAAAATTAGGACTGATGAAGCCAATGTAATGCGAAACGTTTCCCCAATAAAGATACCCAAGTGTTGCATATGTGTCTAATTTATCAAGAGATTTAAATATACATTTTGGAGAACATGAATACGATTGCATTATAGACACCACGGACAGTGAAGGGGAAGGACGTAATATTATAAAAACAATCTGAGCTTCGTAAGAGGTGTTGGAAGCTCATTTTGATTCACGAACACGGTCACCCAAAACAGAGTCCGTTTCAGTATTGCAAGAGGTACTAGTAAAAGTCATATTAAGATACCACAATACTGCCAGCATTTAAAATGCTGTTTTGAAAACTATCCTTAAATTCACTTATTTCACGTCACTTTCTTACTGAATACTCTGCTCTGGTGCTTACTTCAAGGACTCAGAGCTCCCGGAGAGCGAAACGTAAATATTAAAACGTTGCAAATGTGTTTATTTACCTAAACTGATTGTCGGTATGCAAACAACAGTCATTCTTTGAGAATGAAAAAAAACGTCGTATGACATGAAGAACGTTTTGACCTGACGCATGAGATCATTCATCGCTCTTAGCAATAAAACAAAATATAAACTTATCTATACAAGAACTCCTGACACACACACACACACACACACACACACACACACACACACACACACACACACACACACACACACACGTTACAAACTGGGGCTAATTACAGCAGCTCCCCGACGCGTCACACTTTTACCCGCAAAAAAAAAACTTTCTTTTCTCACCTTTCTTATCTAGTTTATTGGCCATTTTACGGCGCTCTATGCCTTAAAATGTTCACAAAATTTAATTAAAAGGCCTTTTTGCCTGTGAATTTATTTTTTACCATCCTCAGACCCGTCCAAACTGGTGTTCCAGCAGCCTGGGGCCACTTCCCACGCTTCTCTATATTATAAATATATTTTCTCACTTATAGGGCTAATATCGAGTCGTAGTTCCTGGCCCCGATGTGTGTGTGTGTGTGTGTGTGTGTATGTGTGTGTGTGTGTGTGTGTGTGTGTGTGTGTGTGTGTGTGTGTGTGTGTGTGTGTGTGTGTGTGTGTGTGTGTGTACTCAGTTGTGCTCACATAGTTGTGATTGCAGAGGGTCGATTCACAGCTCCTGGCCCTGCCTCTTCACTGGTCGCTACTAGGTCACTCTTCCTGCTCCATGAGTTTTATCAAACCTCATCTTAAAGCTATGTATGGTTCCTGCCTCCATTACATCATTTTCCAAACTACTCTACTTCCTGACAACTCTGTGACTGAAGAAATACTTCCTTACATCCCTGTGATTCATCTGAGTCTTCAACTTCAATTGTGACCCCTTGTTTCTGTGTCCCATCTGTGTGTACTCACTTAGTTGTACTCACCTAGTTGAGGTTGCAGGAGTCGAGTCCTAGCTCCTGGCCCCGACTCTTCACTGGTCGTGTGCGTGTGTGCCTATCAATTAAGATAAGTAAAGCAATAAACACATGAAAGGTGAAATTGCTTATTCAACTCTATTTTAAAGTTATCCCCACGAGAAAGACTCTTGATCTCTTCTTCGTGCTCTGGTGCATTCCTCCTCACAGGTCAGAAATTCCTAGATAATTCAGTCAGACCAAAGACCTGAGAGGAATGAAAGCATAGCAGACTGGGTCTGAGGAAGCTGTGACTGACTGGGAATCTGAACTAAAGAGTAATCAGCTAAATCCACTAAGAGCAAAAATACGCTGGAGAGAAACACAAGCCAGCAAAAGTGTTGGGGAGCAGTTTAAGACAGATCGATATACCAAACAATAATTATGGCAGTTAAATTCATCGAGCGAGCAGTTTAACACGAAGTATGAGCGAGAGACAGACATGAGCCTGGCTGTTGAGGGAGGATTTTTTGTTAGCTGGATTGAAGTCTCGAAGTGTAGCCAGCATAAACAGAAGCTATATATACGAGAATGATAGCAAATTCCCACTACAGACAGCACACCCCACCAATATTCAAAACTCTAAACCTACTCACCATACAAAACATCCATACTTATTACTGCACCTACTACATACATAGAACACTTAACTCTGGCATAAACCCTCCCCTCAAACATCTCCTTACCAACCTCAACAGAACACATGACCATAACAAATGGCAGAGATCACTCTTTGATGTTCCTCGTGTCCATCTCACGCTATGTAAAAACTCAATGCACATAAAAGGCCCTAAAATCTGGAAATCATTACCTGTGAATACAAAAGAAACACTGTCTGTTTATAAATTCAAGTATCTTCTCAAAAATCACTTACTCACCCACAACTAAATAAATACCGAATAATTGTATCTCATAAATTGTATCTCATATATGTATCTCATTATTGTATCTCATAAATGTCAACCTGTGACCCAATCAAACTTTGTTACTATTTAACTTCATTACCTAACAGAATACTCCATTCTACTGATTACACAGCAACACAGTAAATGACCATATGACCTGTCTTTGTAATACTCATTTGTACTAAATTGTTATCTGTTTTACAATAATTTTTGTACCACTGAATATATCATTGCTTAGTTAATCTTAAGTTAATTTTAAGCCTGCCCATAATGTTCTGCATACAAGGGGCTTTGGCATGCTGCACTTTAAAAATTGTATTCCTTGTACTTCTCTGTATCATGTTCAAATATATATATAAATAAATAAATAAATAAATAAATAAATAAATAAATACATAAATTGTATTAACCTGAAATAACGTAGCCAGCCTCCATCATGGGAAGTTCTCAGTAGTACATAGCAGTCCCCTGTCTTGACCAACACTAAATCCTGTTGTGGGTCTACTTCGACCCACACTAGATCGTGATGTGGGTATGCCTAGACCCACACTAGATCCTGATGTGGGTCTACCTCGACCCACACTAGATCGTGATGTGAGTATGCCTCGACCCACACTAGATCATGATGTGGGTCTACCTCGACCCACACTAGATCGTGATGTGAGTATGCCTCGACGCACACTAGATCATGATGTGGGTCTACCTCGACCCACACTAGATCGTGATGCGGGTATGCCTCGTCCCACACTAGATCGTGATGTGGGTCTACCTCGACTCACAGTAGATCGTGATGTGTGTCTACCTCGACCCACAGTAGATCGTGATGTGGGTCTACCTCGACCCACAGTAGATCGTGATGTGGGTCTACCTCGACCCACAGTAGATCGTGGTGTGGGTCTATCTCGACCCACAGTAGATCGTGATGTGGGTCTACCTCGACCCACACTAGATCGTGATGTGGGTCTACCTCGACCCTCACTAGATCGTGATGTGGGTCTACCTCGACTCACAGTAGATCGTGATGTGGGTCTACCTCGACCCACACTAGATCGTGATGTGGGTCTACCTCGACCCACACTAGATCGTGATGTGGGTCTACCTCGACCCACAGTAGATCCTGGAGTCAGTCTGTACCTGTTTTACTATGCGTTTTCCTTTCCATTTATTTCTCCCTTCTCCTTTCTCTCTCTCTCTCTCTCTCTCTCTCTCTCTCTAGTGATTATGTTTTCTTTTTTTTATAATTATAGGATTGCAGTTTATGTGGGTTCAGAATCATATCCTGTATCTGCTCCAGGTTCGATTCTGAATACTTCTTCAGAACCTTTGTTGAACTCCTACATGTTACTCCCCCTCCCTCCCTTGCCATGTTGCTCTTCCCCCCCCTCCCCTCCCATGTTGCTTCCCACTCCCTCCCGTACCTGATATTGCTCCCTTTTTCCTCACATTTTCACAAACACTCGCGTCGGTATGTGTGCATGACTTATTTTAGTGTATATGTATGATGCAAACCCTTGCGCTAGTGTGCATGATGCATGCACTCGCGTCAAGGTGCATGCATAACGCAGTTACTCGCCTCTGCGTGCGTGCATGTAAAAAAAATATTTAGCGCTGATCTCCCGTGTCTCTCCGTGTCCCCCACATGTCCTCCCGTCTCTCTCCGTGTCCCCCACATGCCCTCCTGTGTCTCTCCGTGTCTGCCGTAGCCTGCATAACTTCATGTCTCATCTGCAGCGTCTCCACGACCTTCACATTTCCTGTCTCCCACCAGCCACTACCTGTCTATTCCCATTCCATTTCCAGCCAACAAAATACTATCATCGTTCGAACCTCCCTGACTCTCCGAGAAGAAGGGAGAGGAAGGGTGAGAAGGAACTGTGGGAGGCAGGTGGGAAATAGAGGAAGGAAGGGGGGAGAGGGAGAGAGGGAGAGTAAAAGGGAAAGAAGGGAGAGTATACACTGACAGCACACACACACACACACACACACACACACACACACACACACACACTCTCTCTCTCTCTCTCTCTCTTCTAAATAGGAGAGGAAGTGCTAAATGCGTATGGGTCATACAGCACCATTGGGAAATGGGAGGCAAACAGGATCAATCAAAGGAAGGGGAAGGACATTTTTAATTCCTTGGATCAAGAGCCCCTCACCAACATTAAGGAACCCCCACCATTCTTCCCCTGTTGGGGTCAATGCTGGAAGAAACAGATTTTGTGGCAGACTACTGAAGCGTGTATAAACTTTGGGAGACACAGTCAGTCAAACTCTCACTCAGTGACTCAAAACTTACCCAGATCTGAACAAGGTGTGAGGAAAAGACTCGTTTCTGAACTCGCTTTTGTGGGACGACGGTTCGATCTGTATTGATCTTTATAAAGTCGTGTGTCTTGAGTCACCGAAATCGTAATGACACGATTGCAAACGAACCATACCAAGGGCGGGGTCTGAACCTGCGATCAGAGAGCCGTAAAACTCCAAACACACGCGTCTTGCATTTGTGGTCACAGTGGTGCCTATGCTAACCTTTCTATGGTGTATAAATATACCTAATTGGATGAATCTTATTGTAGCCAGCTGACCCAGTGGCTAACGCGTCGGTCTGGAGTTTAATGACTCTCTGATTGCGGGTTCTAACCCCGCCCATGGTATGGATTCGTGTGTCTTGTTATACTATTATAGGCAGCACGACATTTGGATCCAAGTGGTCACTCAGTAGATGGTTCAGGTTGACGAATAAGACATGCAGCAACCTGTGTAGACGTTACAGATGGTTCAAGTGAGTGTTAACCCAGCGTACAGGGAAGGAAATTTTGTACCTTTGGAGATGACTTTGACCTATGGGATCACTCAGAGCACTGGCAATAAAAGTAAATAAGAACAGACATAAGAATACTGAAGTTGAAACTAGCGATATATAAAAAAATAATAGCACGAAAATAGATAAAAATATTTGTAAAACATCGGGAAATGAGGCTACCAGAAGACACAGACACATAACAGAGAACAAAAGCACAATAGAAGGAGAACAAAAGCACAATATAAGGGGAACAGAAGCACAATACGAAGAGGACAAGAAGAATATTGGTCAAACCCCTATCCAGAATCCGAGCCATGACTGAGCATTTAAATCTTACATCAGAGGCGTCAGCGGCAACGTCAACAGAGTCAGCGGCAACGTCAGAGGCACCTGCCGCTGAGGAGAGACGACAATGCTGACTTGAAAACCGTCAGCAACGCTGACCAGCAGCAGTGGTGGCATCATCAGCAGCGCTGTCAGCAGAAGAAAGCAGAATAACATGAGATTAAAATCTAAGAAATTATCATAGAGGATTGTGACTTAGTTAAGAAAAAAAAAGTGTGTGTGTGTGTGTGTGTGTGTGTGTGTGTGTGTGTGTGTGTGTGTGTGTGTGTGTGTGTGTGTGTGTGTGTGTGTGTACGTACACGAATCTTTGTCAGTCACATAAATCAATTACATGATTGGACTCTCTTTCCATTTATAAAAATATAGCTTTTGTAAAAACTGCGATTGAATCGTGAATAAAAGACGAGAATTAGACAACGAATTACAGCATTTACTGAATCTTGTTAACAAATGAAATTACAAAAAAAAAAAAAATGAAAATCGAAAGCGAAAAAATCAGACCGGAACTTTCATCCCACTCAGCCGGAAGTTTCTCCCCACACTCAACCAGAAGTCTCATCGCACTCAACAGGCATATGTGTGTGTGTGTGTGTGTGTGTGTGTGTGTAACAAAAGAAGATTTAGCAGGGAGTAAGCCCATTGATGTCATCGTTGTTAAATGTGAAAGACTTAACATACCATGTTTGCTCTTCCAATCAAATTACACTGACTCGGAAAGGACATATATATATATATATATATATATATATATATATATATATATATATATATATATATATATATATATATATATATATATATATATATATATGTCGTGCCGAATAGGTAAAACTGATCAATTAGCAAGAATTCATTTAAATTTAAGCCTTTTCAAAAAAATTCTCTTATACTTTTAGATATATGTTTTTCATTTATGTTAATATAAAATTATTAATTTTGTACCTAATGATCCTTAGGAAACTTACCTAACCTTATTATAACAAGCGCAATATAATTTAGCATAATCCAACTAAATATTTTAGATAAGTTTACAATAATTTAATAATAAGCACAATGAAATATATTTTTTTTTCGTTAGGTTCAGAATGATTTCTGCTAAATTACTGCATACACAAATTTCCGCTTGCCTTATTCGGCAAGAAGAGCGTTGCTATTTAACCCGAAATAGCAAGTTTTACCTATTCGGAACGATTTATATATATATATATATATATATATATATATATATATATATATATATATATATATATATATATATATATATATGATTTTATAACTGAAATACGTCGTAGCAAAAAAATGTATCAAAGTAAAAAATATAGTGTAGATAATGAAAGGTTATAGTCGAAAGGTTCTGTCATGGTCAGAAAGTGTTTCCATGGTGGAAAGGTGCTACAATTCAGAGGTCTTGTGTTCGAAAGGAGTTGTGAAGAGTCGAATGGTGTCATTTGATCACGATATATCATCACCGAGATTCACATAATCGTTATAACACGATTAAACAAATTACTGAACGGGTGGTGCTCGAACCCATGGTGAGTGAGATAACGCATTGGCCTGTGAGTTTTAGGACTCGCCTCCCACGGGTTCAAACCCTATCCGTTTCCAGGTTTCATCTCCGAAAGAGTTTTAATCGAAAGACGTTATATTGATAACGTCAAAAGGCGTTTTCGTATTTGAAAATCTCGGTGCAAAATAGACTACACAACAAAAACAATTAAATACCGTCCTGATTAACGTTCGGCCTCGAAATGGAACAATAGATTCTTAGGAGAAATTGAGCTTTCTAAACTTTCTCTTTCGATACAAGTTTAATGCCTTCCGTTTCACACAATTCAGTGGAAGAAAAAATCGTGGGAAGCCCTTAAGGTCCGACCTGGTAGTGTCAGAATATCAGACGTGAGGGAAAGAATCGTCAGGACTGACACCAAGACAAAGACTGGGAAGGAAACTCAAGAAAAATGTGAGAATGAGAAGCGATGGTGTTTTGTCAAAACTGAAGTTTGTGTACCCGTGTGCAAGTGTGTGTGTGTGTGTGTGTGTGTGTGTGTGTGTGTGTGTGTGTGTGTGTGTGTGTGTGCCCCCTCTCTCACTCACTAAGAAATCTAAGTCGATTTCTCACAAACCGTTTTCGGCATATTTCTCAACTTAAGTTATTTAGGTTAGGTTTTGGACAGTCGTCCATTAATAACAACAAATCAGTTACAGAATATAACGAAACAATATATGATCTATAAAATAACGGCGACAGAGAAGTTCCTACAGGGTAAGTATAACGCGGGCGCCACCGAGTACCCTGTACAACACACGCTCAGATAATCTCTCTCCGAAGTGATATCAGCTGCCACTTCGATGGTAACCCGAGTGCCTCAGTACCTCCCTTTAATGCAGTTATCATATCAGACTTTGCTACCGACTCTCGCTACCTACCTGGAGGGTATTCCGGGGGGTCAACGCCCCCCGTGGTCCAGTCCTTGACCAGGACTTGACACAATAAACAATTTGTGTCAATATATCTTGGTGTTGTGGTATAAGATAGGTTCTTCAGTTTACAATTATTGCCGCTACTGGTACTGGCAGAACAAGTGATCTTGAAGCCACAGTGGCCCACCTCATACATCTTTCACAACTTATAAATTGGAAAATTAATAAGGACGATGTTTCAGGACAAAAAATAGGGATCGTTGGATTCTGAGCATTATTATTATTATAATCAAAAAGAAGCGCTAAGCCACAAGGTCTATACAGCTAGATTCTGAGCAATAAATGAAACACGTCTTCTCAGATCGGCTTCGAACTGTCGCTGACAGTTGCTATCAGAAATCTTGCCCTTTATTGTGAGCTACGTAAGTTTTAGTTTACCAGTTTTGCTGAACTGACTGATTGATCCAAGAGAGACAAGCGGCGTCTCGTATTGTATTTTTACTAATGGTTAATTGTGGATAACTTTTAGTAACCTTTTATCTTCCTCCGATATTCTTATCACATGGGAGAAATACTCCTAATTTTTTTTCTTTTTTTCTTGCTAATTAATAAATTCTATACCATTAATGTAATTATTTTCATTAGCGAATCAATGAGATCTGAATCATGAAGGGAGAGAGTAGAATGGGGGAGGGAAAGAGAGAGAGAGAGAGAGAGAGAGAGAGAGAGAGAGAGAGAGAGAGAGAGAGAGAGAGAGAGAGAGAGAGAGAGAGAGAGAGAGAGGCGACGTCGCAAGCTGCCACTTTCCTCCTAAAAAAATGCTAAAAGAGAAAGTTTTAGCGAAGCAATACGCGTCCCCAGCTGCCAAAGTGACGAAGAGTGGCCCTTACCCGAGACGAAGGGTGGAGCCAAGAGGCACTGTAACAAAAGCATTCAATTCCGTCCACAGTGCCACTTGAGGGCCTGAAGGGAGTAGGGAAGGGGGTGTTGGCAGGGGCGGTCAGCTCGAGAGTGTATGGAACCTGATGGAGCAATCTCCTTGCATGATGGGAGTTCCAGGAACGTCCAGGCTAAGGACAAGGTAGGCCTGGCAT
This sequence comes from Cherax quadricarinatus, assembly GCF_038502225.1. Taxonomy (NCBI): domain Eukaryota; kingdom Metazoa; phylum Arthropoda; class Malacostraca; order Decapoda; family Parastacidae; genus Cherax; species Cherax quadricarinatus. The sequence continues at coordinate 4,396,686 of NC_091330.1, read as the reverse complement.
GCGTACGAAGCTGGTGTCAGGATATGCGTGAGAGAGCAAGTTGTCAATTTCTCTTTTCTTATTCACACTCACTCACTCTCTCTCTCTCTCTCTCTCTCTCTCTCTCTTTCCCTCTCTCTGAAACCTATTTTCATTTTTTTCTTTCTCTGTCGCTGTTGGTCTCCATGTTCTTTCTCCATCTCGACAAGTCTATATATCCAACCACCAACCACAACCCTCTCTGTCTGTGTCTGTCTGTCTCTCTTTCTCTTTCTTTCCTTCCCCCTTATTCCCTCTATTTATCCTGCTGCCATACTCTTACCTTTCTACATTATCCTTTTTCTTTCTTTCCCTTCTAACTTCTACAGACTTTGTTTTCTTCGTTTTATATAAACATTATTTTTACAGTACTCCGTAATAAATAGTAATGACCTGGAAAATGCATTTATTATATTAAATATCATAATTATAATATGGAACTCTACTTCCATAATGGTCACACAATGCCTGGAAAATGGAACGAAATCAAGGTTGGTTGAAGAGAATGAGGCAGCTTCATTTCTCTGAGGTAAAGAGTCCTCTCACCCGAAGGATGGCAGCCCCATTTTTGGAGGGCAGCCAGTGCATTAACAGACTTAGAAAAAAGTTAAGAAGTATTACAGTTCAATTATTATATCCCACGTACTTTATATATCTCACGTACGTCATATATACCCCACGTACGTCATATATACCCCACGGACTCTAGTGTTGTGGGCTGATACCACCTGTTGCAGGTGTGTTGGGATGTGTGTGACTGTTTTAAGAGGATGAACAGAATGTTCTAAACTTGCTGACTTGGCTTTTTCTGCGACGATCATTTTCCAAAACCAGCTGAACGAATATTGATTTTTGCTTCAAATTCACGAAAATCAGTCGGAACCTCACGAAATAGCCAGACGCATTTCCGGCCGCTGCGCCAGTACCTCGCAATTCCAGCAACATTTTACCTCAATTCACCCCCCCCCCCCAAAAAAAAAAAAAAAGAATATTGCAGAGTGAAACGAAGGATGCTAATATAGCAATAAAATTACTTATTATTATTGTTAGTAAAGAACAAAAACGTACAATACCGTGACTAGAACAATACACAAATAACCGACGACAATTTAGTCACACTAAATGGTCCAAGTCGGGCCGAAACGTCGTTCTAAGCTTCCTATGTGCGGGTTATTTGTGTATTATTATTTTTAATTATTATTATTATTATTATTATTATTATTATTATTATCACTGCGACCGTCTCCCACCGAGGGAGGGTGAGCTGACAAAATAGAAAACACGTTCACCCTCTTTCAATCAGTTACTCTCTTGGCAGAAACACGGTGACATCACAGCTCAGATGACTGTCCCATCCGTCTCTCAGAGAGCAGGCATTGTGTCTCTAGTGCAGGAACCCAGTGATTTCGCACTCTAAACCGAGAACTGTACACACAGGAAAGGCGCAGGATATTTAGTGTACATACATCGAGATTTCATTTTGATCCCTATTTTAAGGATTAAAGTTTTCTTGCCTGGTGAAACAGGTGACATGCAACCTAATGACCCTCAAGTTATCGCCAGGATGCAAGTCCCATTAAACGTAAACAAGACACAGACAGACATAACGGTGTCCAAATAAAAACTTGTTCTGAATCTTGTCTTTAAAGAAGGCAAATATTATGATAAATAGCGTGATATGAAATCAAAGGAGAATAACTCTGTCTATTAGACTATCTTACGCTTGTCTATGTAAACACTATCTGGTCAAGGACCGGGCCGCGGGGGCGTTGATTCCGAAGAAAAATAGGGAAGACGCTAATTAACCACCAGCTGTTGACATCAAATATACTTTAAGATTTCATAATCAACATGTACTGAAAACTATATGTAGCTCGTATTTAACATGTACTCCCCTGTTTTAACATAAACTTAACATATTTCACATATACTCCAAGTAATTATGACGTGCCTCGTATATTTCAATATATTTACCATCCAAATAACTTTGTCCAGTTCCTTCGAAGGAACTGGTCTTCACCCTTCGAAGTACCTGGTTTCAGCACTTCAAAAGACCTGATCTTTGTACTCCAAAAGACCTGGTCGAAAACCATGAACAAACTTGGACGGGACTCTTCAAATAATTTGTTCTTAAATCATCAAAGCACTTGGTCTTGACTTTTTAAATGACCTGGTTCTCAGCCTTCAAAAAAAACCTGGTGCTGAACCATTAAAGGCCCTGGTACTGAACCATCATAAAAAAATCCTGAACCATCAAGTACCTGGTCATGATTCACCGAAGGTCTTGAACAGGAACACCAAAACTAACAACATTTTCAACAAGTGGACTGTGAGTGTTCACATACTCATATACGTCAAATTGCTGAAACACAATTTAGGTAGAGCTTTTGTCTCCTAATTAGCAGACCGAGGTTCGAGCCTTAACCACTCCTAGCATTGAATGACCTTCACGGATCAACGCCTCACAAAAAAATACCAACAATAATCTATACTTCAGGATACGAGAATGTAAATGAATCGGTCTTGTAGGTGAGACTGACCATGTTCTAATGGTCAACACTGAAGGGCTATCGGCTATGAAACAGTCTTTAAGGCTAAATGTCACCCGTAAATCACCAGCTAGTGATACGTCAATTCAAAAAACATGGATTCAGCTCTAATCCCTAAAATGGTGCTTTAATTCTCAGCTTTGAGACAAGAAATACATCTCTCGGATATACAACTGTGATTAGATAATATGAACTAGCGAGTCTCACTAGGTTGCAGCTGGCTACACAATCGACGTTTTACCTGATTTCCCTCGACGCTCAGTCGCGATGAGCAGAATCCAATCCATCGCGGTTCCTCCATACAAGATTTCAAATATCACAAAGTGAAACATAAAATGTAGAGAGAGAGAGAGAGAGAGAGAGAGAGAGAGAGAGAGAGAGAGAGAGAGAGAGAGAGAGAGAATGGGCTGTTGTAGGTAATTCTCTATTTTTTTTTTTTGAGAGAGAAAATTTATCGTACATATTCGTGCTCCTCGACTATTTTCCTGGCCAGGGAGACCGACACGTCAATAGCATTGTGGGTATTGTGTACCTTGTTAGCGTAACGGCTGAGCGGTGTTGATGTCTCGGCCACCGTGGGTCGCTGCCACCGTGGGTCGCTGCCACCGTGGGTCGCTGCCACCGTGGGTCGCTGCCACCATGGGTCGTCAAGCTGATGATGGCTCTCTGCACTGAATCCCCCGGGGGCCTCTCTATAACGAAGCGACCTACCTTCTCGTTGTTAAAGGCTATAGTAACAAGAACGTGGTTGAGAGTGAGAGAGAGAGAGAGAGAGAGAGAGAGAGAGAGAGAGAGAGAGAGAGAGAGAGAGAGAGAGAGAGAGAGAGAGAGAGAGAGAGAGAGAGTCTACAACATCATGAAAACGTCAAAGAGGGAGGGGAGATCTACTGTACACAGAGCATCGGAAACTGTCGCAAGAACAAAAATGAGCGTCGCGTGTGCAGCATTCGGGTAACTTAATAGGAGTCAGGAAAAGCCTTTTGCAAAGTCGCCGTGAGGCGGCAAAACACTAAGCTACAGCATAATCCTATGCTGAAATATGCTCGTTTAAAGCGTCCTCCATCCCGTCACCCATGTTCGCTCCACCTGGCACTCACACGACAATCTTCATTACCGCCGCTAAACTTATCCCTATATAAGCAGTTGATCTCATTATCGTGACCACCCAGAGAAATCTGGAATGAAATTCTGATATAAATAATACCTACACGACAATGGAAGAAGCAGTCAGGTATTAAAGTATCGTCTCATAAATTTTGTCGTTTTAAAACCTATGACGAGAATCTGTTTTTATCTCTTAGCTGATAAAGTCTGAAATTTGAATGTATTACACAGCATCTTGGGGAGTGGGAGATGATCTCTGTTCATTGCTTCAAGGTAAGTGCAAATAGAAAGCTCATCTGTCGCCCGCTCAGCAGACGGAGGATCGAACCTCTACCACGTTTTGTGCTTAATAACCCACATGGGTTATTAATATGAATTACAATGAATGAATTAAATTTGGTTCAAGGACCCTTCACGATAATCAAGACATATATCTTTAAAGGGAATTTCGCTTTGTGTGTAAAAGAGGGTGTTAAGACCTCTCGAAACGCATCTTTAGGAAAGTTACTGACTGCAGGAATAATGTCCAAGAGGAGGTGATGTGTTCTACAGTCATGTGTATAGTTTTATTATGTAACACATTATATACTGAAGATGGAACACTACTAACACATCCGCTCGTCCGGCAACAAATAGGTAATTAATTTCGCACACAAAAACAGAATCATATGCATAGACAGACACATATATATAAAAAAAACTGACACAAACAGCCACGCTGACAATGGCATACAGATGCATACTGACACACACACACACACACACACACACACACACACACACACCTCACTCAAGGAAAAAGATCTGGGGGTGAGTATAACACCGAGCATATCTCCTGAGGCGAACATCAATCAGATAACTGCTGCAGCATACGGGCGCCTGGCAAACCTACGGATAGCGTTCCGATACCTCAGTAAGGATTCGTTTAAGACTCTGTATACCATCTACGTCAGGCCCATACTGGAGTATGCAGCACCAGTTTGGAATCCACACCTAGTCAAGCACGTCAAGAAATTAGAGAAAGTGCAAAGGTTTGCAACAAGACTAGTCCCAGAGCTACGGGGATTGTCCTATGAAGAAAGGTTGAGGGAAATCGGCCTGACGACACTGGAGGCCAGGAGGGTCAGGGGAGACATGATAACGACATATAAAATACTGCGCGGAATAGACGAGGTGGACAAAGACGGGATGTTCCAGAGATGGGACACAGACACAAGAGGTCACAATTGGAAGCTGAAGACTCAGATGAATCAATGGGATGTTAGGAAGTATTTCTTCAGTCATAGAGTAGTCAGGCCATGGAATAGCCTAGAAAGTGATGTGGTGGATGCAGGAACCATACATAGTTTTAAGGCGAGGTATGATAGAGCTCATGGGGCAGGGAGAGAGAGGACCTAGTAGCAATCAGCGAAGAGGCGGGGCCAGGAGCTATGACTCGACCCCTGCAACCACAAATAGGTGAGTACACGGCTGGGTGACGTTAGGGGATAAATTTAACGAGTGCTTAATAACACAGTTATATATATATATATATATATATATATATATATATATATATATATATATTATATATATATATATATATATATATATATATATATATATATATATATATATATATATATATATTACTGCAACTAACTGGCCGAGAATCGAACCCCCATTCATTTTAAAGGTAACTTACCAATAGTGTTAAAAAAAATATATACTCAGTAAATGCATCTGAAACAATTTTTCAGAAATTACAGTTTGTATGTGTGTTATACACGTACATGCTATATAATGTAACAGTGTAAAACAGTTCAAGCTTCTTCCTCAGTCCGGTGACTGAAGCGTCAGTCCGGTGACTGAAGCGTCAGTCCGGTGACTGAAGCGTCAGTCCGGTGACTGAAGTGTCAGTCCGGTGACTGAAGCGTCGACACCAGACAGACAACATACGCGGGTCGACACACTACCTTGCAGCCAGGTGAAAATATAGCTCAAGGCTACTTTCGTGAGGTAATACATACTTTGATGTTAGTCTAAAAAAAAAATAATACGTGTAGCGTTGAGCTCAAAGAATAACGTGTACAATAATGATGAGTTAAAAAAAAATACTAAATACAGCAATGCCGAGACAAAAGAATACTGCAAAAAAGTTAGTAAGATTAAATTAAAAAAATGTAAAAATTGATAAGTGAGAATATAAAGGTCAGTGATGTGAGAGCTAAACCTGGAGTAGTTGTACCATGAATGTGACCAGGGGGAACTACAGCAGGTGATCAAGGGGAACTACAGCAGGTGATCAGGGGGAACTACAGCAGGTGATCAAGGGGAACTACAGCAGGTGACCAGGGGGAACTACAGCAGGTGATCAGGGGGAACTACAGCAGGTGATCAAGGGGAACTACAGCAGGTGATCAAGGGGAACTACAGCAGGTGACCAGGGGGAACTACAGCAGGTGATCAGGGGGAACTACAGCAGGTGATCAGGGGGAACTACAGCAGGTGATCAGGGGGAACTACAGCAGGTGACCAGGGGGAACTACAGCAGGTGACCAGGGGGAACTACAGCAGGTGATCAGGGGGAACTACAGCAGGTGATCAGGGGGAACTACAGCAGGTGATCAGGGGGAACTACAGCAGGTGATCAGGGGGAACTACAACAGGTGATCAGGGGGAACTACAACAGGTGATCAGGGGGAACTACAACAGGTGATCAGGGGGAACTACAACAGGTGACCAGGAGGAACTACAGCAGGTGACCAGAGGGAACTACAACAGGTGACCAGGAGGAATTACAGCAGCTGACCAGGGGAACTACAACAGGTGACCAGGGGGAACTACAACAGGTGACCAGGAGGAACTACAACAGGTGACCAGGAGGAACTACAACAGGTGACCAGGGGGAACTACAACAGGTGACCAGGGGGAACTAAACAGGTGACCAGGAGGAACTACAACAGGTGACCAGGAGGAACTACAACAGGTGACCAGGAGGAACTACAACAGGTGACCAGGGGGAACTACAACAGCTGACCAGGGGAACTACAACAGGTGACCAGAGGGAACTACAACAGGTGACTAGGAGGAACTACAGCAGCTGACCAGGAGGAACTACAACAGGTGACCAGGAGGAACTACAACAGGTGACCAGGAGGAACTACAACAGGTGACCAGGAGGAACTACAACAGGTGACCAGGGGGAACTACAACAGGTGACCAGGAGGAACTACAACAGGTGACCAGAAGGAACTACAGCAGCTGACCAGGAGGAACTACAACAGGTGACCAGAGGGAACTACAACAGGTGACCAGGAGGAACTACAGCAGCTGACCAGGGGGAACTACAACAGGTGACCAGAGGGAACTACAACAGGTGACCAGGAGGAACTACAACAAGTGACCAGGAGGAACTACAGCAGGTGACCAGGAGGAACTACAACAGGTGACCAGGAGGAACTACAACAGGTGACCAGGAGGAACTACAGCAGGTGACCAGGAGGAACTACAACAGGTGACCAGGGGGAACTACAACAGGTGACCAGGAGGAACTACAACAGGTGACCAGGAGGAACTACAACAGGTGACCAGGAGGAACTACAGCAGCTGACCAGGAGGAACTACAACAGGTGACCAGGAGGAACTACAACAGGTGACCAGGAGGAACTACAACAGGTGACCAGGAGGAACTACAACAGGTGACCAGGGGGAACTACAACAGGTGACCAGGAGGAACTACAACAGGTGACCAGAAGGAACTACAGCAGCTGACCAGGAGGAACTACAACAGGTGACCAGAGGGAACTACAACAGGTGACCAGGAGGAACTACAGCAGCTGACCAGGGGGAACTACAACAGGTGACCAGAGGGAACTACAACAGGTGACCAGGAGGAACTACAGCAGCTGACCAGGGGAACTACAACAGGTGACCAGGGGAACTACAACAGGTGACCAGGAGGAACTACAACAGGTGACCAGGAGGAACTACAACAGGTGACCAGGAGGAACTACAGTAGCTGACCAGGAGGAACTACAACAGGTGACCAGGGGAACTACAACAGGTGACCAGGAGGAACTACAACAGGTGACCAGGAGGAACTACAGCAGCTGACCAGGGGAACTACAACAGGTGACCAGGGGGAACTACAACAGGTGACCAGGAGGAACTACAACAGGTGACCAGGAGGAACTACAGCAGGTGACCAGAGGGAACTACAACAGGTGGCAGGGGAACTATAACAGGTGACCAGGGGGAACTACAACAGGTGACCAGGGGGAGCTACAACAGGTGACCAGGGGGAACTACAACAGGTTACCAGGGGGAACTACATCAGGTGACCAGGGGGAACTACTACAGGTGACCAGGGCGAACTATAAGAGATGACAAGGGCGAACTATTTGAGCGAAACGTTGTCCTGACGTGGTCTGCTCTCTCTTTGAATTAAACATCGTAATGCAAATGCAAATTTTGACAAAAATGATGATCTTTCCTCTATTTATGCCTCATAGAAAAGTTGCTGCGTTGCTAGTGAGGAACTCAGGCTGCACTAACTCTGACAGCATAGAAAGGTAGCCCAGAATCAGGGTATAGAAAAGGTTTCATGGCTGAAGAATCAGACTGATAGAAAACGTGTAGAAAGGGGCTCTCAGATCTATTCTAACCGATAAAATGTAGAAAGGGACCCCTCGATTGATGCATCATACTGACGGAAGACGAGTGGAAAGAGGACCCCTCAGATTATTCATCCTTCTAATGCACTATGCGTAGGAAGAGAGACTCGAATGATGCATCATACTGACAGAGGACGAGTGGAAAGAGGACCCCCTCAGGTTATTCATCATTCTAATGCACTATGAACAGGAAGAGGCCCTCAGCTGATGCATCAGAGAGAATCAATAAAGATATCGTGGAGGGACGAGGCCATGGCAACAGCGACGTGCACTCTCGACGATGACAGTCATTTGGGCACACGAAACAGTTTTTCAGATTTGTGTGTTAGAAATACAACGCCTTTAGTCTTCTTGTTTTTGTTATGCGACATGGAAATTGTAATTACACACACACACACACACACACACACACACACACACACACACACACACACACACACACACACACACACTACTCTTAGCCCCTGGCACCGCCTCTCAACCTACCGGTTGCCAGATTCCTTTCTAGCATCGTTGGCTATATTGTACCTACTCTTAAAACTATGTATGGAACCTGCATCCACCATTTCTTCGTCGAGTTCATTCCACTTCCTGGCCACCCTGTAACTGAAGAAATACTACTTCACATTCTTGTGACTTTTATGGCATTGTACCCCCTAATACCTGTTTCTCGCCTCTCAGCCTGTGTCTATCCTATTAACTCTTTTGAGTATTTTGTGTGTTGCTATAGCGTCTTTCCTGGTTCTTCTCTTCTCCAATGTCGTAAGATTAAGTTCCGTTACTCTTCTCACAACTCATACTTCTTACGTCTGGAACATGTCTCGTTGCAGTCCTCTGTCCTATCTTCAGTTTCTTAACATGCTTTTGCAGGTGTGTTTTTTTGTAGGTGTTGCGTTCTCAAAGATGGGCTAATGTGGTGCATAAAGAGTCCGGAATAACTTTATTGAAATTTCTGAAGGCAACTCTCAGTTTTGCCAGATTAGCATTGGATGCAGAGGTGGTTCGGTCGATGTGAGCCTGTGGAGATGTACCTGGTACTATCTTCATCCCTAGGTCTTTCTCCCTAAGTGAGATCTTCTGTCTCTGTCCAGAGTCTATACTCCGTGTCCTGTCTTCTTGCCCTGTTCCCAATCTTCATAACCTTGCATTTGCTGGGAATGAATTAATTGAAACGCTAATGTGACCAGTCAAGCAGTTTGACTAGATCAATTTACAGCTTTTCCCTCTCCTCATTTGTTTTGTTTTTATTCTCATTAGTTTTACATCATCAGCAAACAGGGTTACATCTGCTTTATTCATGTATCCACTTCCATTAGAAGTTTGTTTTACCTCTTCCCCTACTGTGTGTATGGTATCCTGTGCCTGTCGGTGTATTTTTTCCTTTAGGATCTCTGTTATTTTCCCCGCTTCCACTGAAAAGCCATTTTTAAGAAGTTATCAACACTTCAAACACTTCCCTTGTCATTTTTCATGGGCTATTCTCTTTCATTCTTAGGTCGAATTATCTGGTGTTTTACTGTCGACTGTGAAGCAGTTTTGGTTCAGATTTGGCCTTTCCTGTTATGTCATTCTCGAACTGTCGTTCAGCCTCTCTCCTCACTTTGCATATTCGGTTCTGGCTAATCTGCTCACTTCTCTCTTCTCGTACGTCCATTGCCTTCCGTAGTTTTTCGTAGTTTTCAACTTTTATAATTTTTTGCCTCTATCACCGGTTATACCAATGGATCTTTCTGCTTTTGATGTTTCTAACGTTTCTGGTTATGCTTCCCTACCCCTCGGCACTTACCAGCTCGGTGTGTGTTTATTTTACTACTTGACAAGATTCCATGTATTTTTAACAAGGCTCGGCCTCGGAAAATTCGAACCTACGAGGGTAAGAAGGTATACTGATGCCAACAATATGGATAAAAGGACACTCAGAACATCTCTATTAGATACGGTTACTGGGATTTGGTCACGAAACAGGAAATAAAGACGTTATAAATGTACGCTCTTGTGTCCATTCGAAACTACGTCCGTCACCACAGTTTTCACGAGAGTAAGACACACGATAGGGGACCCACATGTAGCGATGTAGGGGACTAACACTCTTGGAGAAGACAGTATGATTAGATTTTGCCGCCGAAATGGCTAGTTTATCGTGCACCCAAAATCCATCCCGTGGACGGTGGCTCAAGAGCATGTGGATACACAAAAGGCCTGGGAACTAGGCTCTACAAAGGTTAACAAATGTAGATGTGGATTTATATCTTCAGTTGACTTATCTGTTGCAAAGCAAATGTCAAGATTATACACATTTTATGAAGGAATACAGAGAAATAATCTGCCGATCTCTCAGGTGTAAGAAAACTCACATCCAGAAACTGATAATTCACTGGTTTAAGAGGTGCAGTTGTTACCCCAATAACCTATTCCACAGGAAGACACGATACCGCTAGTGATGCATGGCAACGAGATCATATCTATCATTCTTTTTCACAAGACTGTAATTCCACTAAAAGCTTACTTCTGAATATCCGACCACACAAGGGAACGGGTACACTGACGGTGCGAAAATAAGACAATATGCTAGCTATGGCACTTTATTGATGAGGATCTCTCGTCTACCAGGAACTTTATCAGTTACGTTTTCATAAATATAATGCCATAACTAGCCCTCTGTTATCTTATTTACACACTCACAAGTCATGTTTTTATCGCCATCAGAACGACAGTGATGTAGTCCACGCACTCGCTTTTCCCACCAGTGCCAGTGATGGCGCTGATTACATGTTATTGAAGCAGGTCAACAGGCAGCATTTACCTATTTTAAAACGGCATTTTTTTGGAGGAGGGGCGGTATTCAACGTCTGTTTATGAATTCTCCCATGTCTTTTTTTTCAAATCCTACTTTATTTTAAGTTAGATTTGGATATCTAGATAAATAAAGGTTTAATTAGGCCTTAAAAACTAATATATATATATATATATATATATATATATATATATATATATATATATGGAAGAAAATACTTAAACAACTCTAGGGAGAAATTTCTATATATATTTTTCTCTTGATGCTTCATTGCTTTTAATGACAAATAATCAAATTACAAAAAAAGTGGTACGTCTGGCAACGAGGTGACTAAGAAAACAGCGTTCAAAACAAAACGTTCAGCACACTGCAAGTTCCTCCACCTGCTTCTCACGTTACCATAAAAAGATAAAAGTTAAATGGGTGGTCACATCTGGTGACCCTGGCAGGAAATGACCTGGGGTAAGCGCCCCCCTTCGCTCCAACACACCGCCCACTGCCCCACCCACACCACCAGCCCCTGTCTCACTCGCCGCCCACCGCTCCAACACACAGTTCACTGCCCCGCCCACATTACCCACCACTCACCCGCTATACCCACACCCCCCGTCGCTCCCCGCTATATTACCAATAAACTACCTCCCCAACACATCACCCAGCGCCCTATCACATCACCCAGCGCCCCATCGCACCACCCACCGCCACATCGCACCACCCACCGCAACATAGCACCACCCACCGCAACATAGCACCACCCACCGCCCCTGCACACCGCCTCTCGCTCCCCACCCTACGAGTTTCTTCACCAATGTGACAGTCAGGAAATTAAAAGTGACACTATACATCGTTATACTGGAAAACAGTCTGGGTCATGGAATCAACACCTCGATCATGAGTACAGAGTCTTGACAACAGGATGGTAGAGGCAAACACGATATGCAGCTTAAAGATAAGATACGATAAAGCCAGGTTAGATCCAATGAATGGGAGGGTATCTCAAATTCTTTGGATCAAGATCTGGTCTGGGTAGGGAGACAGTACTCTTCCCTGGGCAGGGAGATAGTACCTTCCCCTGGGTACGGAGACAGTACCCTCCCCTGGGCAGGGAGACAGTGCCCTCCCCTGGGCAGGGAGACAGTACCCTCCCCGGGGAAGGGAAACAGTACCCTCCCCTGGGAAGGGGGACAGTACCCTCCCCTGGGAAGGGAGACAGTGCCCTCCCCTGGGTAGGGAGACAGTACCCTACCCTTGGTAGGAAGACAGTACCCTCCCCTGGGTGGGAAGACAGTACTCTTTCCTGGGTAGGGAGACAGTACCCTCCCCAGGGTAGGGAGATAGTACCCTCCCCTTGGCAGAGAGACAGTACCCTCCCCTGGGCAGGGAGACAGTACCCTCCCCTGGGCAGGGAGACAGTACCCTCCCCTGGGTAGGGAGACAGTACCCTCCCCATGGTAGGGAGACAGTACCCTCCCCTGGGTAGGGAGACAGTACCCTCCTCTGGGTATGGAGACAGTACTCTCCCCTGGGCAGGGAGACGGTACCCTCACCTGGGAAGGGAGAGAGTACCCTCCCCTGGGAAGGGAAACAGTACCCTCCTCGGGGAAGGGAAACAGTACCCTCCCCTGGGAAGGGAGACAGTACCCTCCCCTGGGAAGGGAGACAGTACCCTCCTCGGGGAAGGGAAACAGTACCCTCCCCTGGGAAGGGAGACAATACCCTCCCCTGGGAAGGGAGACAATACCCTCCCCTGGGAAGGGAGACAGTACTCTTTTCTGGGTAGGGAGACAGTACCCTCCCCTGGGCAGAGAAACAGTACCCTCTCCTGGGTAGGGAAACAGTGCCCTCCCCTGGGCAGGGAAACAGTACCCTCCCCTGGGCAGGGAGACAGTACCCTCCCCTGGGCAGGGAGACAATACCCTCCCCTGGGCAGGGAGACAATACCCTTCCCTGGGTAGGGAGACAGTACCCTCTCCTGGGTAGGGAAACGGTACCCACATCTGGGTGGGGAGACGGTACCCTCCGCTGGGCAGGGAGGATCTCAGACACAACTAAAGCATGGATCATCATGGGTACTGCATCCATCCTTTATTATTACTGTCATATCCATTTGAAGGGGGTCACACCGGGACCTAGTATAGGCCGGTAGGCCTACTGCAGTGATTCTCCATTCTTAATGTTATGTTCTAATGCTCTAAGCGTCTTATTTTCCCTAACCTAACCTTGCTTCATGCGTCTTTTTACCCTCTAATGCTGTATTTGTCTATTTTTTCCTCTAATTGTCTGTCCTTTTTGCCTAATGTTTTTTTTTGTCTTTATCTCTAATGCTCTATGTGTCTTTATCCCTAACTAGACAGCTAAATCTTTTTCAACTACCAGTTTTACCTTCGTTGTTAGAGCTGGTTTATTTCGCCTTTTGTAAACAGCAGAGTTCTTTGGACTGTAGATTCCCTCAAACTGAGCTGTAGATCAACTTGGTTGACTTTGCGTGGCTTTTTTCCCCTTCCCTTTACTCTTTAATCATAGAAGCATCGCGAGCCGTTGCTACACTCAGGTAGACAATTTCCATCACAATAGGCTATGTATATCATCGTGTTCATGGTTGCAGAGTCCTAGATCTTGTGTAGATTAACTGGAAGCTATCGTAAGGATAACTGGAAACTATCGTAGGGCAACTGGAAGCTATCGTAGGGCAACTGGAAGCTATCGTAGGGCAACTGGAAGCTATTGTAGGGTAACTGGAAGCTAACGTAGGGAAGCTGGAAGCTATCAGAGCAACTGGAAGCTGTCGTAGAGCTGGAAGGAACTGAAGGCCATCATCAATTCCTCTCCGCCAGCTTCTGCAGTTAATTACCGGGGGCCATTATCTTACTTTCCTACTCTCCCTTAATTTGCTGTTGATGACAGAGTATTTATCGTCTTGTTGCGGCATGCGGCAGCTGGTTCCAGTTGACTGCGCTGCTTGCGGCAGCTGGCTCCCACCGGCGGAGGCAATTTCCGCAGGTTCTCCCAAGTCCGGCCCAAGTTTATCTTAGGTCTTCCAGGTTAATTCGATTCTCACCCAGATAGTGACTGGTGGGTGGGTGGGTTATTGGTTGGATGGGTGGTTGTGTGTGTGTGTGTATGTGTGTGTGTGTGTGTGTGTGTGTGTGTGTGTGTATGTGTGTGTGTATGTATATGTGTATCTGTGTGTATGTATATGTGTATCTGTGTGTGTGTGTGTGTGTGTGTGTGTATGTGTATCTGTGTGTATGTGTATGTGTATCTGTGTGTGTATGTGTGTGTGTGTATGTGTGTGTGTGTGTGTGTGTGTGTGTGTGTGTGTATGTGTGTGTGTGTGTGTGTGTGTGTATGTGTGTTTGTTGAAATCATCAGGAATGATCGTTTATCTTTTTAAGTTAAATTGCGGCTTTAATGGCACTCGTGTGTAGTCATTAAATCTTGATAAATTAGACACATGCGCAGCTCTTTGGTATCTTTATTGAGGAAACGTTTCGCCACACAGTGGCTTCATTAGTCCTTTGTATGGACTGATGAAGCCACTGTGTGGCGAAACGTTTCCTCAATAAAGATACCCAAGAGTTGCACATGTGTCTAATTTATCAACATGTCGGTTCTCTGAACCATTCATCTACAAACTTGTCAGACACTGCAACTTCTTGGGATCTTAATACTTGGGAATTCTTCACTTGCCTAATTCTTGGGCACGACCTACTTCCACATTGAACAAATGTGACACCACCTATGACTGCTGCACCTCTCCTGTCTACGGTTTATAAGCTCCTTCTCCGCACGTATGCCGTATTTTATTCAAGATTGATGGACTGACCACATCGACTCAAGGTTGAGGGACTGATTACCTCATTTTCCTCCTGTTCTTCAAGATTCTCCTTTGTGTGGACTGATGAAGCCACTGTGTGGCGAAAAGTTTCCTCAATAAAGATACCCAAGAGTTGCGCATGTGTCTAATTTATCAACATGTCGGTTCTCTGAACCTTTCATCTACAAGTCATTAAATCTAAAACATAGAAGGAAAAAAATTATATATATTCTCCTATTCTCTATGAGAGAGGTAGTGGCCGGGCTGAGATGTGTGTATGTAAACAGAACCAAAACAAAGCTCTTACTGTACCTCCCTAACACATGCTGGTCACCTAAAATACTGGATACCTTCCTGACACTCTGGGAACTTAAAACACCCTGGATATCTTCCTGTCACTTTCTTGGCACTTAAAACACAGGATACTTCCCTAACACCTATCACTTAAAGCACTATATACCTTCCTTATTCACTCTGGGATCTTAAAACACTCTGACCACCTATTTAACACACAAGTATGCACAATTCTGGAAATTATTTTTTTTCCTTTTATCTCGAAAACAAGCTACGTCTATCAGAGAAATGAGCAGCGTCTATAAGACTCTCAGTGTAACCTAACTCAGAAATGAGTTGTAAATATATTTAATTTCACGCTCTAAGAACTGCGAATCGCAAATTTGGTACACCCTAAGAAATATATTCGAACTTATACCTCTTTCTGTGTGGAGAGATTGATAAGACAATGTGCTGCCGTATACCTTAAAAATAAGTGTATTTCCAGCACTTCTGCTTACTTGGGCGTCCAAAAATGACAGCTAATTGTTTTGTTTACGTTCAGCTTTAATGAATAAACAGATGGACAGGGGGCGCAAACCCCGGTCAATAATATTTTTACTCAAACAAGATGAGCTTATGTAACGTCGATAACTCTTTTAAAACCCTGAGATATTATCTACCTGAATATTTTTCACTTTTAACATTAAAGTATATTTTCAGCTCACATTACCAACTTGAACTACGAGTTCACGATGGTCCTCACATAGAACTTGACTTTTCAAGCTTCAATATTTTTAACTTAAAGAATCTCTAGTAAGACAACAACAGCTGTGAATGATATTCTCAACAGGTTACTCCCGACGCACTTCACGTCATCCTCCGCTGGAGGCACTTTAACTCTCCTCGTTTTGCAAGGATCTTTTGAGAGATTATGAACTGCTAGGGGAAAATATCCTGACAGAAAACAAGGTAAAACCTTGCTCTTCGCCAACTCCAAAGCTGAGGGATTGATTACCTCATCTTTTGTATACAATTCTTCACATTATGTCCTTGTATTAATAGAGCCACTGGTTGGCGAAACGTCTACAAATAAGGATACCTAAATGTTGCGCATGTGTCTAATTCTTTAACTTTTATCTTTGCTTCCTTATGTACGATCCCAGTATCTTAAACACCTTGTCCCAGTCTCCACCATCAAATATTTTAATATTTTTCATCTTATGCTTTGCCTGGTCCTTTTAAGGGATCATATAGTATTACAATGAATCGAATTATTTTTATTGAATTCGCTTATAAGGTTTGTTTTTAAAAACATGGTGTTATACACATTTTCCCCTCCTCTCTTTTTCCCCTCCTTTCAATATTCTTCACATGAAAAAATAAAGATAGTGCAAATTTTCGGTACATGTATTAAAATTTGCGACATGAGAAAACAGAAATTGAAAAATAAGTTTTTCCGAGGAGAGTGAGAGACAGCGCCTCTGTTCTTGCATGCAATGTGAGTCAGTCAGAGAGTAAGTCAACTTGCACTTGATCCAAGCTGTGGTTCCGTTAGGTGATGCTTTGTGTTGTTGCTATTACTGTTTGCTGTTGGTACTTATGTTGTTTCCTGTTGCTGATCATAATATTGTGAGGACAGTATTCCGGACAACTGGTCGGCGAAGCTGTTGAAGAACTCACATAGTGAAACATGGGTCACGACAACCGTAGAGTTATTTAGTCTCATAACAATACATGAAGAGCTGTCTGTACTCACCGATATGTGGTTGCAGGGGTCGGTTAAAGCTCCTGACCCCGCGTCTTCACTGGTCGTTACTAGGTCCACTCTGTCCCAGCTCCAAGAGCCTTATCGTACCTCTTCTTAAAGCTATGTATGGATCCTGCATCTACTTCACTCTCTAGATTGTTCCATTTCCTGACAACCTTTATGTGTGTGTGTGTGTGTGTGTGTGTGTGTGTGTGTGTGTGTGTGTGTGTGTGTGTGTGTGTGTGTGTGTGTGTGTGTGTGTGTGTGTGTGTGTTTGTGTGTTTTTAATATCCTTAGCATATTGGACTTAAACTGTCTCTGACACTCCCCAACTGTGCTACAATTTAAACCTTAATCTTATCGCGTAATCATCATATACAAATGTAAATTGCTCCTCGCTCTCACATAACTAGCACGAGGTGTATGTAGCTTCGGATATTGTGAGGAAGAAACAGTGCTCATCTATCGTAATTTTAATGGGACGGAAACAAAAAACACCAGTCATTACTGCGTTGACTTAAACGCCAGTTTCCGTCTATCGCTGTACTGAGTATACTCAAACAACAGTATTAGTCTATCTTCATTTTGCGTGAATATAAGTACTGACAGTATATTATTATTACGTTGATGAGGGGAGCACAGAACTCATGGGGGGCATACAGCACCTTGGTAATGGGAAGCATTCAGGCAGGATACGAGAGAGGGGAAGACAAGTCCAGGTCCTAGGATCAAGAGCCCCCTGAAGGCAGCTCCCCACGAATATCTAACACCAAAAAAGACGGAAGTTATACTACTTTTACCAGTTTCTGGAATGTTTTTTTTTGTGTGTGTGTGTATTTTAATGAAGAATAACATGTCCATCTTGTCTTAAAAAAAACCATACCCCCGGCCGGGATTGAACCCGCGGTCATAGAGTCTCAAAACTCCAGCCCGTCGCGCTAGCCACTAGACCAGCTAGCCACAATAAGATTCATCCAACTAGGTATATTTCTACACCATAGGAAAGTTAGCACAGGCACCTCTGTGACCACAAATGCAAGTTTTTACAGACGAATCTCCAGCTAGCGTGGCCGTGACGAACTCTAGCTCAAGTCCCTTCACTGCCGTCAACATGACGGTTTATTTGCAATCGTGTCATTACGATTTCTTAAGTCCATCTTGTCTTGTTATGTAGCCTCAGGGAGTACTAAAATATATTTACATCAAGACTTTACGTGAGGCTTACAAAATACAGTTCCAGTCTCTCCTAAAATTCGGACAATAATTTCACGTCTGAACGATATGTAATGAGCTTCTCTATGTGGATTGGCTTCATTAATGTTAATAGCTGCTTGTCTGGCAGTACGTGACCCGAGCATCAAAATGATTTGCTTCATATTTATGGGGATGTCTAGCACAGTAATGTCACCTGACTCTCGTTAATGTGAATGTGAAAAAGACGGAGATGACTGTTAAATATAGTTCCATTTTCACTTCCAGGTAACAGTACGACACCTCTAATCTTCACTACTCTATATCCCGCCCCAATTACTACCTCTCCAGTGTTATCATAGTCGCTACTTTACCCCCCTTCCTGCCATTCACATTCCCCGTTATCCAACATCAAAACACATACTCTCTTCTACAGTCAAATCTGTTATATCTACTACACCTATTCTACCTTCCAACACCTTAAGTCCCAAATCTCGCAAGTACTCTTACATTTTGATTCTTACGTCTGAATTTGACATTGAGAGCTACTAGGATACGCTAAATTCTGCTACTCGTGACTGAGGACAATTAGGATACACGAAGCTGCTACTGGTGACTGAGAGTAAATGTAATTAGGAAACATTAAACTCTGCTACTCGTGACTGAGGTCAATTAGGATACACGAAGCTGCTACTGGTGACTGAGAGTAAATATAATTAGGAAACATTAAACTCTGCTACTGGTGATTTATGCACTTAACTAAACTGTAATAAGTTTGACAACACACCCACAATTTTGAGACGAAACCCTACACGACTTTTCGATCCGTCCTGAAAGAATTATCAAATCACAATAGTTTACTTGATAGAGTTTAAATAGGCAAGCATATGTACTAGGAACCATTTGTTCCCTACATGGCAAAAAGTGGAAAAAAGAGAAGGTTCAGGAAGATACAACAGAAACGCTGATGGGTTTATGAGCCTCGGGGGAGGAAGGTTCCGCCCACCGCTGCCTTTTACAAAAAGAACAAGAATCTGTGGAAAGCTGAATCACTATCCACCTTTATATTTTTGCGGTGAGCAGCGAGGAGACGACAAACTAGAAATATAAAACAGATCTAACAGACGACGTTTCGAGTAACGAGGGACGAGTAACGAAAATGGATTGAGAGTCTCGCGGTACGAGTAGGTGCACATTGCGTTTATGTGATTCAAAATTATCTAGTTTATCACACGACCGGTAGTTTCTATTCAGCTTGTATTCTTGTGTGGTACTAGTTATGTACAGGCCCATCGAATCAACAGATCATCGTGCAATTCAACATGAATGTTGTCATATAACGTGGATATGTTGAAAATCAACAGGGACAAGTTCCTGCGAGATAAATTAATATCAACAAGACAGCTAGTAAAGTTCTGCTGACCTGGCATATCACAGATCCCAGAAGTTTGACCCTAGGCAGAAACATTAAACTAATAAGACATGTGCAAAGCCCCTGCTGGCAAAACGTCTTAATAATCACCGAACTGTCAGTATTATATATCATTAGTATTAACAAAACATTGTCCGTTAGTACAAGAAACGAGCAACAGTTGAAGGCACAGTCGGTGGTCTCTAAACTGACCAGTTTCTTCCATTCCTGTATTGTTGTAGAATGGAGAAGACTATGGAAACACAGAATTACTAAACTCTAAAGAGTAGATGATACAGTGAGGGATGCTGAAGTAGTTGCCATGCCCGGTTAATAACTAATTCTCTGAACTGTATCAGTAATTCTGAAAGTAAAAACAGCCATAATCTTAGAAAGACTTTAATGGAGAAGTGTATCAGATTTGTTCAGTTTACCCTACAACGCTTTAAATTATAAAAAAAACCTGATTAAACCTGCAAAAGGTAGAATTTCTAGTAATCAGAAGCTAGTGGACTAAGTACTGCACACTGAGTATTAAAAAATAATTATTTTGAGTGAAGGGACTTAAGGTGCTCCCTGTTCATACCTATTTATATGTAATATTGATATATCATCATCATGTAAACGTGTTTTACTATGAGATAAAATGCAGAAAAGATAAAACAAAACTACAAAAATGAAAACAAAAACTACATGCCCAGAGCAATTGTGACAACGTAAAAGGTAAAAGCAATTAATTGCAGATATTAAAACAATAACTGAGTAATACTACAGAATCCAGTGATTGTTTATTTCTTTAAAAAAGGATTTTTTTGTTATCATGGTTCATTGTATTTGGAGCTCCATAGACTTTTTGTGATGGCTGAGTTTTATCATTGATATTCTATTGTTCAAAAAGTTTATTAAACTTTTTGCTGAACCAAAAACTCTATTCACAACTTTTAGGTGATGGAGAGATTTTTGAATGGGGTTTTATTTCCAAACTGGTTTTTTTTTATTTGAATTAGTTTTAATGTGCCTCTGTATCATTTCTATAATCCTACAGAGCATGGCAGACAATAGTTGAAAACTACGTATTTTTTTGCGAGATATATAGCTGTTAGGAGTGACAGTCGTGGCAACGTTGTACGTGTGTTTTGTGTTGGGTAAGACGCTCGAAGGCGTTCCCAAGACCCTCAGCGAATTTCTCGTCACATACACATTCTCAGCTGGCAGCTACTGACGTAAATGACTCACAGTGATATATATAAAAACACTGATTCAACCTCAGGGTGGTCAGAAAGTTAAGCGAATTACGGGTGAAGCAAACGCCACACAGTTTCAAGCACTGGTATGACTTGTCCCGTGAAGCAAGAAACTTGCGAGACCTGAGATCTGACTTTCGCAATCACAAATCGATTAATACACTAACATTTAGAAACACTTTACACACATCTTTACTACTAATACACTCTGCTTGACCTTGTATGCCAGTGGGTATTGATCCTACATGAAATTCCTGAACGTGCTGCGTTCAGGGAATTGTTCCAACACAGAAAAAAAGACTGAGGAATTTCCTGCACTGGCTGCCAATGAGGTGTTTACCAGAAAGAGTAACATGGAAGCTGAGCAGCAGAATGATGAAGATGTTTGAAATATATTCAACGCAAGAGCCAGAAAAGAAGAGGAGTGTTAAAAGACAAAGTAGATGGCGACTCAGTGCACTGATTCAAAAGAAGATAAGAGGTATTTCAAGACAGTAGATGCAAAGTTAAGAGGGTGGCCCAAAATCTGGAGCGCTGTCTCTCACACTCCAATCCTCATATACACAGTTCGTTTTCTTACGCATTACACCATGTTAATTTCCGAGCTATCTCATCTTTTGGGAAATTAATTTTCGTTATTTTAGGTTAGGTTAAACATACTTAAATTTAACTAGTTAACGGTAAATCAACAATTTACAAAAGATGGGTGGCAGCTGGGTGCCTCTTTCAGTGAGAGGGAGAGAGAGGGAAAGAGAGAGAGAGAGAAAGAGAGGGAAAGAAATGCCAGCTGTTCTAAGCTACATCAATCACCAAATAGATGGCAAGTAACATTTGCACCTGAGAAAACGCAAATGATCGTCTCTAGGTACCATGATGGTAATGCTGGTGCAGTAGTAAGGATGAATAGGAGGGTGTTGGCACCTGGAGAAGAAATTGATATCCTTAGGGTGAAATTTGACTCCAAACTAACCATGAAGAACCATGTAAATCTTGCAAGCAAGGCAGCCAGGAAGCTTACAGCACTTCGCCGTATCTCGCATCTACTTGACAATAGGGGTTGCAAGATTCTGTACGAGGCACAAGTACGCTCGCACCTTGAGTATGCTCCACTTTCTTGGTTTGACTGCCCCCCCCCCTCTCATCTGCGACTGCTTGACAGAGTAGTGAACAGAGCAAGACGTCTCATCTCTCGCCTGGACCCATCCTGGATTGATCTGTCATTTCAGCAGAGCCTTCAACATAGGAGGGATGTGGGTGGCCTTACTGTTATGTACAAGGCCAATATTGTCAAAGTACCACACTTGGATCCACTTCGAGAACAGCGTGAAACAAGCTTTTATGCCACAAGACGGGCAGAAAGCAGCAACTTCACTCTGGCTGTACCCTTCTCCAGAACATCACTCCATCTGAGATCATATATACCCAGGATGACTCGAGTATGGAACACATTCGTACAGCATAATGATGTCAACGAGATAAAGTCAGTTGATCAAATGAAAATGCTGGCCCACAGATGGCTCCAATTTCATCCTGTTCCCTACTTGTATGTCTCATAACAATAAAAATGCTTTCAAATGAGCTGATGTAGGTAACAGCTCTTAGCTTGCCAATAAAGTTAGGAATTCTTAACCTGTAAATAGCTTGTCAATAAAGCTAGGGATCCTTAACCTTGTCAAACCCTGCGTTAAAAAAAGAGAGTTACTCTAATCATTTTATATTGGTCAGGGTGGAGTCTTAGCTCCTGAACCCTCTTCTTAAGCTTCTTTCACCGTCATTACTGTTGCCTGGTCTCTTGAGCCCTTCCATATCTTTTCTTCAACCTCCACACCAACTTCACTACATGTTCCTACTACCCTTAGACTGAAAAAGCACTTCCTAACATTCCTGTGACTGGTCGGTGTTTAGTTTCTAGTTACATCACCTTGTACCTGGTCCTGGTATTTCGGTCAGTCCGTATTCGCGTTACCAATTAATTCGAGTATTTTGTATGTCATAATTATGTCTCCCTTTAGTCATCTTTTCCACTGTGGGCAGGTTTAATCCCTCCTAATAGTCCACCTTCTTAACCACCCTGACTGCAGACCTTTCCAACTTTTCAAGCTTCTCAAAATGACACTGCAGTTATTCGGCTTGAACTCCGACAGACACTTCTTTTACTAATGTCCCTTCAACCGGTCAATGTCTTCCTGGAGTCCACATTTGACCTCTCCTGCTTGGCCATTATCAGTTTCAGGATTATTGCTAGCTATCATCCAGATCGTCTAACAGCGTTGTTTCAAGTCTGTCTCCTGTCTCAAATCTCACCACACTACAACAAAACCATTATAAAGAGCTATTGTCTGGGACCCTTCCAAATTAAAATGAGTAAATAACACAGGAATTAATATAAGCAAAAGCGTGTTTTCCCCCAAGTGCTTGGGTTGCCACATAGCACCTTGGACATAGCTTATATACGTACCTGTGTGAAAGACGGAGGCCCAGTGTTGCTCTGGGTGCTGATACGTGCACACACACATACAAAGACAGACAGACAGATACACACACACACTCACACATATACACTCGGTAATCTCGCTCCTCCATGCAAACTCTTCGAAGTGCCGACATCATTTGCCTACCCGTTCAGTGCCATCCAAAATAGGATACTTGCGCACAGTGTTCGGATATGAAGCCGAACGATCGCTTGAAAGTAGCTTCGTTCAAGGGGCAGAAAAGTGTGTTTTCTCTCTGTTATTAGTAACTAAACGAGCTATAGTGCAAAGTGAGACTTGTTAACTCTCACGCGCGACCTTACGAGCGCTCCCATCGATCTGAGTCGAAGGTAAGGCAAGTTTTGTGTCCTTTGAAGCGGAGTTGTGCCAGGTGGTGTTGGTGGCATGCGTCTCACGCCACAGCTGGTCACAGACATGTGGGAATGTTGTGGCTCGGAGGGTCACTTCTGGTAAGACAGCTAGGGTGAGAGCGATGGGGATATACGCTTTCTTATTTGGCTCATCATGTGAGCGATGGGGGGACATAGTTGTCTTCGTTTGCTCACATTCTGAATGATGGGGAATGGGTTTTCTTCTTTGGATCATATTTTGAGTAATGGGAAAGGGGTTTCTGCTTTGGTTCACATTTTCTAATTGACTGAGATTCCTAATTTAAAGAAAATATTGTGCATGTACTGTATGCGTTCTTTATTTTAAGATATGTCAATTAACATGGTATGCAATTTTTTTTTGGTTGCACTAAAATTAGCTTTTGTAGCCCAACCTAACCTTGACGGAATTAACGAAAAGAAATTTTAATCCTTCCCAACCAATTTTGAGTCATTCTAAATTCAGCAAGGATTTAAAATGAATAAAATTTTGCTTATTGATTATATATATATATATATAATATATATATAATATATATATATATATATATATATATATATATATATATATATATATATATATATATATATATATATATAGTGTGTGTGGTGAAAATGACACACACACACACACACACACACACCAGTCCTCGTGACGCTTCAACAGCATCGATTTCATTTCTAAGAATAATAGGAATAATAATAATAAAAGAAATGTGGGGAGGACGGTGAAGGTAATTTACAACCGAACAGCGTGCCATTATCGAGTGACACTCTGACCGCTGGCTTACCATCTGTCTCCTTTCTTTCTCTCTCTCTCTCGTCCTCATATTTTTATCGTTTATTTCTTTGTGAAAATTAATGTTGGTCAGTAGGTAATATTTTTTTGTGCATTTTTATAGAACGTATGCATACAGGTGTGCGTGTTTGTGTAAGAATGCGTGTGTATATATGCGTGCATGTTTATGCATGTGCTAGTGTGTATGTGCGTGCATGTATGTGGTGTGTGTGCTTGTGTGTATGTATGCTTGCGTATATATATGAATATGCGTATGTTCTCGCGCGCGCGTGCGTGTGTGTGTGTGTGTGTGTGTGTGTGTGTGTGTGTGTGTGTGTGTGTGTGTGTGTGTGTGTGTGTGTACTCACCTAATTGTACTCACCTAATTGTGGTTGCAGGGGTCGATACTCAGCTCCTGGCCCCGCCTCTTCACTGATCGCTACTGGGTCCTCTCTCTCTCTCTGCTTCCTGAGCTTTGTCATACCTCTTCTTAAAACTATGTATGGTTCCTGCCTCCACTGCTTCACTTGCTAGGCTATTCCACTTGCTGACAACTCTATGACTGAAGAAATACTTCCTAACGTCCCTGTGACTCGTCTGAGTCTTCAGCTTCCAGTTGTGACCCCTTGTCCCTGTGTCCCCTCTCTGGAACATCCTATCTCTGTCCACCTTGTCTATTCCCCGCAGTATCTTGTATGTCTTTATCATGTCTCCCATGACCCTTCTGTTCTCCAGTGTCGTCAGTCCGATTTCCCTTAACCTTTCCTCGTACGACATTCCCTTGAGCTCTGGGACTAGCCTTGTTGCAAACCTTTGTACTTTCTCTAACTTCTTGACGTGCTTGACCAGGTGTGGGTTCCATACTGGTGCTGCATACTCCAGTATGGGCCTAACATACACAGTGTACAGTGTCTTGAACGATTCCTTATTAAGGTATCGAAACGCTATTCTCAGGTTTGCCAGGCGCCCGTATGCTGCAGCAGTTATTTGGTTGATGTGTGCCTCCGGTGATGTGCTCGGTGTTATGGTCACCCCAAGGTCTTTCTCCCTGAGTGAGGTCTGTAGTCTTTGTCCACCTAGCCTATACTCTGTCTGCGGTCTTCTTTGCCCCTCCCCAATCTTCATGACTTTGCATTTGGCTGGATTGAATTCGAGAAGCCAGTTACTGGACCACATGTCCAGCCTGTCCAGGTCTCTTTGCAGTCCTGCCTCATCCTCGTCCGATTTAGTTCTTCTCATCAACTTCACGTCATCTGCGAACAGGGACACTTCAGAGTCTATTCCTTCCATCATTTCGTTCACATATATCAAAAATAGCACTGGTCCTAGAACTGACCCCTGTGGGACCCCGCTCGTAACAGGCGCCCACTGTGATACCTCTTCACGTACCATGACTCGTTGCTGCCTCCCTGTCAGGTATTCCCTTATCCATTGCAGTGCCCTCCCTTTTACATGCGCCTGATCCTCCAGCTTCTGCACTAATCTCTTGTGGGGAACTGTGTCAAAGGCCTTCCTGCAGTCTAGGAAACCGCGATCTACCCACCCCTCTCTCTCGTGTCTTACTTCTGTTACCTTGTCATAAAACTCCAGGAGGTTTGTGATACAAGATTTGCCTTCCATGAACCCATGCTGGTTTTCATTTATAATCTTGTTCCTTTCCAGGTGTTCGACCACTCTCCTTCTGATAATCTCCATGACTTTGCACACAATACATGTCAGAGACACAGGTCTGTAGTTTAGTACCTCGTTTCTGTTTCCTTTCTTAAATATGGGGACTACCTTAGCTGTCTTCCATTTCTCAGGTAGTTGCCCAGTTTCAAGGGATGTGTTGAAGATTGTGGTTAGAGGCACGCACAGCATCTCTGCTCCTTCTCTAAGGACCCATGGGGAGATGTTGTCCGGTCCCATCGCCTTTGAGGTGTCAGGGTCACTTAAGAGCTTCTTCACCTCCTCCTCAGTTGTTCGTATGTCATCCAACACTTGTTGGTATATTCCCTCTTGATGTTCCCTTCTGTGCTGTCTTCCCACAGCCCTTCCTGTCTCTACTGTAAAAACTTCCTTAAATCTCCTGTTCATCTCCTCACATACCTCCTGATCATTTCTTGCGAGTTTTCCACCTTCTGTCCTTAATCTGATCAACTGGTCTTTGACTGTTGTCTTCCTCCTGATGTGGCTATACAACAGTTTCGGGTCAGTCTTGATTATCGATGCTATGTCATTTTCATACTGTCGCTGGGCCTCCCTCCTTACCTGTGCATACTCATTCCTGGCTCTGCGACTGATCTCCCTATTTTCGTGTGTTCTCTGCCTTCTGTACTTTTTCCATTCTCTATTGCACTTTGTTTTTGCCTCCTTACACCGTCGGGTAAACCAGGGGCTCGTTCTGATCTTCCCGTTGTTACTGTTGCTCTTGAGAATAAACCTTTCCACTGCCTCCTTGCATTTTGTTGTTACATATTCCATCATTTCATTTACTGTGTGTGTGTGTGTGTGTGTGTGTGTGTGTGTGTGTGTGTGTGTGTGTGTGTGTGTGTGTGTGTGTGTGTGTGTGTGTGTGTGTGTGTGTCTGTGTGTGTGTGTGTGTGTGTGTCTGTGTGTGTCTGTGTGTTTTACCTATGTCGTATACAGGGCCGTTAATGACCATTCACGGCAGAGGGTATTCAGCTGATGTATCTGGCAATATGCTCGGCACTATGCTGACCCCTTGACCTTTCTCCTTGAGTGAGGTTTATATTCAGTGAGGTTTATACTCAGTTTATATTCCTTGAGTGAGTTTATATTCAGTTTCCGATACTTGCGATTTCCCAGTTTTCATAACGTTGCGTTTGCTAGGTATAAAATCCCTTAGCTACATGTCTGATCAGTTTTGCAATATTTCGGATCCATTTGTAGATACCTCTTCTGTTATGTCATTCACATATCAGAAAAATAGTACTGGTCCCAACACCGATCCTTGCAGAACTTTAAATCCACTGTTGACCAATTTTGTGATTCCTTCGTTTCTCTCAAGTTCTTGTTCCAATCTCTCTTGAGGCGCAATATCAATGCCTTCCTGCAGTTTAAGAATTTACAGACAACCTTTCCCTCTTCTGCCTCATCTTTTATTTTCTCATATAAAGCAGGTTTGTGAGATAAGATCTGCGATCTCTAAATTCCTTGCTAATCATTTTTTATGAAGCCAAATCTTCCCAAGTATTCCAACACTCTTCTGAATATTTTTGTTTTGATTTTAATATTCAGGCTTGTTTGTAGTGGAAATCTGTTATGATTAGCAGCCTTGCTTTGGCCAAATGAGCTCTTCTTGCTGCTTCTGTTCTGGGGTTAACCACTGTTTTCTTGTCATCATACTCCTTAGTCTCCTGTTGGTGTGGAGGGTCCTAGACCACTGCTGTCCTTGCTTTGTTTGACTTCTTATTTATCAGTCATATCTTCAAACTCCACAGAATTCTGAACAGCAGTGCAACTTATTTTACCTTATTTATTTCTCCTTTTTTTCCTCTATGGTATCTTACTGAATAGTATTAGTAGTTGTGATATTTACAGAGCACGTTCATCAATCCACACCCAAATATCTCATCATATTTACTGCCTTCATACTTCCTTACTCCAGTCTGATGTATCCAGTCGCCCATTTTATATACATATAAATAAATATATATATATATATATATATATTGTCGTGCCGAATATGTAAAACTGGTCAATTAGCAAGAACTCATTTAAAATTAAGTCCTTTCCGAAATTTTCTCTTATACGTTTAAAGATATATTTTTTTCATTAATGTTAAAGTAAAAATTTTTAATTTTGCACCAAAAGAAACTTAGAAAACTTACCTAACCTTATTATAACGAGAGCAATTTATTTTAGCCTAACCCAATTAAATATATTTTAGATTTGTTTACAGTAATTTAATACTCAACAAACACAATCAAATATATTTTTTTCGTTAGGATCAGAATGATTTTGGCGAAATTATTGCATAAACAAATTTTCACTTGTCCTATATGGCAAGATGAGCGTTGCTATTTAAGCCAAGATCGCAAGTTCTGCCTATTCGGCACGACATATATATATATATATATATATACATATATATATATATATATATATATATATATATATATATATATATATATATATATATATATATATAGTACGCAGATCCTCCCAGATTGCTCTACCAGCTTTCCTATCCTCTTCCATAGCATCAAAAGAGTTGAAAAGACAAATTCTTCCTGATAACGCCAGTCACTCAGCAGGAATACAGGACCCTAGCTATGCCAGTGCCATCACCGAATGGGAGACTCTTGCTGCTCCAGCACCAAACCCTAGTGCAGCACTGGCTCAAAAACAGTCAAGCTAGGATGGCCCGATCGCTGAAAAGGTGCTTGCCAACATGCTCAGAGCTGCAACATCAGATAGGGAGACTGCCCGTCTCCAGGCTGTGAACGCACCTCACTCCGGGGACTTCCTCCAAACAGTTCCCATATCGGCAATGGGAACGCGACTCGACCCTCGAGCCGTATTGCAGTGGCTCTGCGTCTTGCTGCCCCAATTCACACAGAATATACGTGTATTTGCAGCGAAGCGCAAGCAGACCAATACGGTCTACATGGTCTTAACTGTTCCAAAACCAAGGGCTGGCATGCAAGACACAATGAGGTCAACGACATCATAAAGAGAGCCCTTGCTACAGCTGGATGCCCAGCCGAGAGGGAGCCCCGATCACCAGCAGTCAACAATACCCACAACCCAGCAAACCACCCCGACGAGATCACCATCTATCCTTGGAAGAATGGCAAGCTCTTAGCATGGGACTATACCTGTGTGTCCACACTGGCTGACACCTACATCCATCACAGTGTTGGGCTACAGGGAGGAGCTACTGACCACAGGGAGGAGTACAAGATCAGCAAGTACAGAGACATAAGCCAACAGTATCAATTTGTCCCAGTGAGATCAGAGACCTTGGGATCATGGGGAAAAAATGCCACACGTTTCCTTAAAGAATTGGGCTCCAGACTCATCGACACCACCAGGGACCCAAGGGCAGCCACTTTCATGTTTCAGCGCCTCAGCGTGGCCATCCATAGGGGAAATGCTTGCTGCATACTTGGCTCCCGTCCGGCTTCGGAGGAGCTGGAGGAAATTCATGATCTTTAACACATTGTACCATTGTATTCATGTTTGTGCTTTCTGTAAATGTATTCTGTTTATTAATAAATGTTCACATAGAATATAAAATATAGGGGGTGGTAGAAGAAAATATTCAAACAGCTCCGGGGAGAACCTTGAGTTTTCCCTGAGGTACGTTTATTGTCTTCTCTGAGGATGAGGGTCCCCATTCCAGCTATAGAGGTGGTACCTCCCTGTATATATATGTATATATATATATATATATATATATATATATATATATATATATATATATATATATTATATATATATATATATATTATATATATATGTCGTGCCGAATATGTAAAACTGGTCAATTAGCAATAACTCATTTGAAATTAAGTCCTTTCTAAAATTTTCTCTTATACGTTTAAAGATATATATTTTTTATTATTGTTGATATAAAAATTTATAATTTTGCACCAAAAGAATCTTAGAAAACTTACCTAACCTTATTATAACAAGAACAATTTATTTTAGCCTAACCCAACTAAATATATTTTAGATTTGTTTACAGTAATTTAATACTAAACAAACACAGTGAAATATATTTTTTTCGTTAGGTTCAGAATGATTTTGGCGAAATTATTGCATACACAAATTTTCACTTGTCCTATATGGCAAGATGAACGTTGCTATTTAAACCAAGATCGCAAATTCTGCCTATTCGGCACGACATATATATATATATATATATATATATATATATATATATATATATATATATATATATATATATATAGATATATATATATATATATATATCTTAATGAATTAAATGTATAGCAGTTGCTTTTATATAAGTAATGATTACCAGGGTTAAACTTAGGTTCACAGAGTGGAAATTAATGATTTAATCTACTGTGACTGGAGCTGGATAAATATTTACACGTGTGCGTATGCGTGTGCGCGTGTGTGTACGAGGAATATCGTCAAAGCTGGCAAATTTCATAAACACGGACATGCATTTGCAGATACCATCGCCGGAATGATATGGAATTTTTCTCATTACTTCCAGACCTCATGAATAATTCACACTAAGAAAATGTTTATTATATTTCACAAAAAACGTACCGCAGCAGTGTGTATATATATATATATATATATATATATATATATATATATATATATATATATATATATATATATATTATATATATATATATATAACGCCAAGTAAAGAGTTTAAACGTCAATTGTAATACTAACAGCCTTCGTTTCCTTGGTAAATATAATTTGTAAATACCCCTTTCAAAAAAAAAAAAAAATATACTTAAACTACTCGTTGACCTTAAAGAATAAGGTCATAATATTTTTTTTTCTATTTCCGTTCGCTGGTCAATAAGGCTAAGGCAGGGCAGGCTCTGCTGTTTTACTTTCAATTTTATATGCAGGGAAATTGAGCCGTTTGGGAGAGTCGTAAATTCTAAAATAGTTTAATATGACGCTGGCCCGTTTAATCTCGACCTTTTAGCCAATTCATCGCTGCTCGAGGTATCTTCCTAGCATGGAAGCTTTGTTTTGTTGTCTTTATTAGGTATCCTGGAAGGGAAGACGTTTTAAGAGTTTTGTGATTTTTTTTTGTTTAGGTATCCCTGAAGCGAGACCTTTGAGAGTTGTGTAATTTTTTTTAGGTATCCCCTTCGGGGTTACCTGAGTTTTTTCTTACTGCAACTTTTCGATTTTCTTTTGCTCGTATCTCGAGAACACCTCAACCTATCGGATTCAAACCCAGTACGATACACACACACACACACACACACACACACTAACCAAATTAAGATTTTTACATATATCAAACCAAGACTCGACTAGGCAGCCGCATCAAAACAAGCATTTATTTTGAGTAGGTTGGAAAGCTAGGTATCAGTGCACGCATTACGAAGACTCTTAGACACTTAACCTAACGTCACTGGAGCGAGGGAGGATACAGAGGAGACATGATCACGACATACAAATACATGGTATCGACTGAGTGGCAGGGACACAATGTTTGACATTAGTCTCGTAGGAGGAAACTACGACAGGCGATTTCGTTAGCTATAATGCTACTTAATATAGAAAAAAAAAATCTGTTCCGGGAAAAGCAACGGCAAGAGGGGAAATAAAAATGAAAGAATCTGGTTTAAAAAGCACAGTTGCAACGCAGGTTCTCATCGTGAGAACTCTACGTCTAGATCGAAACGTTATGTGGCAATAAAGACCTGTTGTGCACCGGGTTCATTATTTACTGTCGGCAGTGGACTACTGTGTCCAAGAAATTTATGTAACTCTATCCTATTTAAGTTGTGTTCTCGCAGTACAATGAGCTGAGACACAGATAGGATGATAAAGCAGGCAGGAAAACGAAGATATGCAAACGGGTAGAGAGAGAGAGAGAGAGAAAGAGAGACAGAGACAGAGAGAGACAGAGACAAGCTGCCTGGTACATGTATTTAGCCAGGGAGAGGCGAGTCACACAAACAGACAACAGCTAAAACACTTAGTGTTATGTTATTATGACAACTTTCTTTTCGTTATACGAGAGTTTTTCGGTGCATTTTGTATTCTGAAAAAAAAAGATAATTTGCAGCTCGCATATTACCCAGTATATTATGTGTAAAATTTAAATAATGTATTTCTACTTGGTTGAATAAAAGTCCGGAATTAAACTGTATTATGAAACACTGTAATGACACACACACACACACACACACACACACACACACACACACACACTTTGGGTAGGTGTAACAGGTAGGGCTCCACAAGGATCAGTACTGGGAACTGTACTCTTTCTGATGTACATGAACGATGTGAAACGAATGAGGGAAAATATAGACAGGAGAGGTAAAGGAAAGGTTATAAGGTGACCTGGATAAGCTGTAGGATTATCCTAAGTGGTTACTGGAATTCAATTCCGGAAAATACAAACTTATGAAAATTGGGGAAGGGCAAAGACGACCGGAAATGGAGTACAAACTCGAGGGACAACGCCTGGAAACTTCACTCAAGGAGAAGGACCTCGAGGGCGAGCATGTAATGAACATGTCACTTCAGGTTTACGTATACCAAATAGCCACTGCAACAAATGCGCATTAGGCAAATGTATGATTAGCTTTCACGAATATTCAAAGTGTCATCTACGACACTATTTGACGTATGTAAAGTTTATTTTGGAGTATGCAGCATCAGTATGAAACCCACACCTGATCATGTCATAAAACTGGGAAAAGGACAGAAATTTGCAACAAGACTTGTCTCAGAGGTCAGGAGTATGAGATGAGAGGAGACATTAAAGGAGCTACTGTAAACCTAATGATATTAGGAGACAAAAACCAACGGAAACATGATTAAGACATAGGAAATACTGAGAGGAACTGAGATAGTGGACAGGGACAAACTGCAAGAGAGGTGGGAAACAGGTGCACAAGAACACTGCTGGAACTTAAAAAAAAATGTTATTTGCTTATCAGGAAATATTCAACCTGAACAACTAAGCTCAAGAGACAGGATCCATGCACAGCTTTTAGAAGAGGTATGATAGGGCTAACTAAAGAGTAAACCCGGTGGCAGGAGAGGGAAGTACAGAAGCAAAAAATCGACCGCTATAACCACAAATAAATTAGTACAAATAGGTAAACACACACACACACACACACACACACAGTGAACATAATTTACTCTTTGTCTCAACCCCTATATACACACAAGAGCAGCCTCCGTTCCAATCTCCTCTGCCATCTCCTCTTCGTCCTCCCGTTCTTCCTCATCCTCGGTCTTCCATTCTGTTGAAAGATGCAATATGAGAAGACTGAGTTGCACAAAGTTTAGGATAGAGACATGAGCGGCTGCAGCAGACGTCACCATGGCAGTGCTCAGCAGACAAGCACAAGTAGCACAGCACTGCTGCAAGTAGGAGTGCTTCCCATTGTAAAGTTTAATTAGGAGGTGTACAGAGACAATTAAATGATCCGTTCATATGCTAATGAGTAAATCATTCATTCCCGTTAGGTATACACAAGCTTAATGAACTCTACTTCCTTTGTTCAATTACCGTCTAATTATAACGCATGAAGTCACTACCTACTACTTTTCGCTTTATATCTTGTTATAAATGTACTTCCTATCACTAATAATAATAATATAATAATAATATTATATATATATATATATATATATATATATATATATATATATATATATATATATATATATATATATATATATATATATGAGATAGAGAGAGAGAGAGAGTTGCTTAAAAAGCAACGTTCTTCTTGCCTAATAAGGTAAGCCAAAATTAATGTATGCAGTAATTTCGCAAAAAGCATTCTGAACCTAACGAAAAAAATATATTTCATTGTGTTTGTTTATTATTAAGCTGTAAACTTATCTAAATATATTTAATTGGATTAGGCTAAATTAAACTGCACTTCTTATAATAAGTTTAGGTAAGTTTTCTAAGGTTCTTTTGGTACAAAATTATTAATTTTTACATTAACATAAATGAAAAAATATATCTTTAAATGTATAACAGAAAGCTTTAAAAATGACTTAATTTTAAACGAGTTCTTGCTAATTAACCAATTTTACCTATTCAGCACGACATTATATATCGAACCGCACACTTAGTGACACAAGAATAACCCGTACTCAGCATTATAGAAATAAGGAGAATGTTTTCGGGTCAATCAGAGACCCTCTACCCTTTGTATATAACAAGCGCACACGATAAACGAGCACTACTGTGAGTCTACTGACTTCACACATCCACAACTCAACTGCTAAACTAGTACTTTTCCTCCACTTTCATTTTTCCAATTACCAACTCGGCATAGACACTGTCACCTCTACTACAAATAAATCTCCAGCCAGAAGCATAATTACTGTAGGAGTATAGACACTCCTATGCAACTACTGTGACGAAATCTACGAAATCTGCTTAGCAGTAACACCCAGAGAACTCCACAAACACATCTGAGAAATACACTAATTCCTCAACTAGCGAGCACCTGAGACGGTGTGCAAGTAACTACCAAGAACGAAGACACCTAGAAGAAACAGTGCTTTTATCTGTGCTCATCAGTGTCAAGAATTTCAACCAGAACGACAATTTCTACAATTTAGTTGAAACTGTTGGCCGGAAAACTGGAACAATTGGGAATTAATGTTAACTTGGCACACCCAGTATTTTATGTTTATCTGCTAATTAATAATGCCCACTGCGTGGGACGACACGTTGTCGGTATCTCATACCAATACCTATACAGCATACAGGCAACGACGCTGTAACTGGTGTATTATACAGTACAAACCCTATAACTCTTGTTGTATACAGAGATCTTTCAGCTGATGCGCTATACATACTTGTATACCGCATGCGTACCTATTCCTATAAAGGATGCAGTGTATAGTAACCCAGTAACTGCTACCGTATACAGAGACCGTGTAACTGCTGCAGTATACATGCCGAGACCCATCTATTTAAAGAATACATAGAGAGACCCTGTCACTGATACATCATTCACGTAGAGACACTGTAATAAAGAATACATGCAGATATTCTTTTTACTGCCGCAGTATGTGGAGACCCTGCAACTCTTACAGTATATATACAGTCTCTAGTAGTTCATGTATACGTGAAGACCTTGCAACTTGACGTGAGAACGAACAATATCGGAAAGACTAAGCTGAAGTCTCCGTTTCCAGCCTCACTGGAAAGACGGCATCTTCACGGAGCGAAACAGATAATAAACCACTCGCAGGAGGGAAGCTTTTTCTTGTACAAAAAAAACTTTAGTCAGGTATGAAAAGTCAAATCGAAAATACAAAGAGAAAACGGAGAAACGGAAACAAGATGTCGGGTAATCCTCGGACATCGTAACTTGAAATTGCTCGCATTTGTAAAGCGTCACAAGGAAATGATATTTCAAGCTGGAGAAGAACTGAAAGCGACGGAGAGGAAGGTGGTTCGAGTTCGGCGATAAATAAGCCCAAACACGCCGTCGAGGGGAAAGAGAAAAGTAATTCCGGAAGAAAAGATACGAATGTCCTCTGTTGAATTATTCACACCAGAGAAAGAAAGCTGAAATTTGAGTCACAGAAACAAACTCTTTGCTGTAAGAAGTTTTTTGTGAAATTTATCTAAAAAAATTATGATGCTGGAAATAAGTCTTTTGTGAGGATTTATTTTTACCTTTCAGGAAAGAGAGCTGAACCCATTGGAGGGTCAAACAACGCTGAAATTTTGGAAAAAATATAGAATAATTCTCGATATTTATAGCGAAGACAATGCTGGCCTCTTCTGTGGACTGTGCTTGGAAGACAATAGCCATGGACGTACATCCACAGAATCCTTCCCCACCAGCGTCAGGGAAGAAAGGGAAGAGAGAAGAACGTAGGGGAGGGGGTGGGCAAGAGGGAGGGGAATTATTTGTGAAATTTGTACAATGCAGATTTCATTTAACTACGGGCCTCTTCATGTATGGATATTTTATGACACTATATCCGTGTTGGTCCTGCAGCGCAAGGATTTCAGGCTCGCTATATCGTTCGCTAAGCGTCACACAGATTCCCTACCATTCGATACCATGATTCAACTTGTTTCGTTAAAACGCATATAAAAAAACACCTAGTTCTACGTCATTCCGATAATTTTTGAAAGGTTATTTTTTTACGGGACTGTTTTGCCAATTTAATTTTCAAATCGTAATTGCGTTTTTTAGACAATCTTTCCACGATTTAAGAAAAAACTAATTACTAACATTATTTCATTATCATTATATAAAAATGCTAATTCTGCAAGTGTTATGCAGTATTTATTTATAAGGTCTTCAAAGATTTGCTGCAAAATATCACATTACTGTCAGTTTCCGACAGATTTCCTAAAGTCACACCAGCTTCTTCATCTCGCAAATAATTTCCTCTGGGATGGATTGCGCTCCAGCTCGAGGAAGGACACAATGGAGGGGAAAAAACCATTTAAGAGATTCTGATCCCCAATAGAAAAAGAGGCCGGTGCCCTTTGGAAGATCCTCAATCGCATCACCCGAGGTAAAAGAATCCAATTCTCTTTAAGAAGAGTAGGGTTTCCTCACATGGTGCTTCATGCGTGATTGGCAGTGCCTGGTGTGGGATTGGCAGTGCCTGGTGAGGGATTGGCAGTGCCTAGTGTGGGATTGGTAGTGCCTAGTGTGGGATTGGCAGTGCCTGGTGTGAGACTGACAGTGCCTCGTGTGGGATTGGCAGTGCCTGGTGTGAGCCTGACAGTGCCTCGTGTGGGATTGGCAGTGCCTGGTGTGGGATTGGCAGTGCCTCATATGGAACCGGCAGTGCCTCATGTTGTAGGAAAGAAAGAGGTGAGAGACTGAATGAGCATTCTAACCTGCTAGATAACCTAGCAAGAAAAAAACAAATAAGACAAAAGAAGTCCAAAGTAAAACAATGTAAAAAGAAAAAAAAATTATGAAAAAAATTCTAGCCTAGACAATTTTTTTTATTATTAATTCAAATGCAAATTGTGGCTACCAGAGCTGAGGTGCCGACACAGCACAGAAAAGACAACTACAAATTAAAGAGGAGAAAAAAACAGTCGCCTATCAAACTGTTTCCAGAATTGGATCCAGGTATCATACTACGAGTCATAACGACAGAACCGTTAGCGACTGCGTCGTCGCCGTCGTCGTCGTCGTCGTCGTCGTCAGCAGCAGCAGCAGCAGAAGCAGTGATAGCGTAAAAAGCATCGGTAGCAGCGGAGGGGTAGGGGCCCAGTTTTATGGAGAGAAAGTAAATTTGTCTTAGAGTCAAGTTTTTTCTTAGAGCATATGTGTATCAGTGTTCTGTCAGTTGTCTTAGAACACAAGAGAAAAATCACTATTGCTATGAGTAGTAGATATTACTGGTTTGCCTAGTGTTGTATATCTGTTTTCTTAGCCATGTTTTCTTCCCTGTTCTCTTCTATACAGTGTCTTCATTGGCTTACATTTTAGAAACAGAGCGCGCAAAAGTGAAGCAGCTACGGCCAAGACAACAGACAGAACATAAAAAGGAAAAAACAACATTGCTATTTGTTGTCTTATAATACAATAGGCTATAACACGTATGGCTAATAGTAGCCTATGATCACAAATTGGAAGCCAGTATAGACAAGGGACAGAACACAAGAGGGAAGCCAATATGACGAAGTTGTCTCGGCAACATTCGCTTCCCTGTTGCTTTCAACCAGTTGGCCTGACCACAGCGGCTTCAATCTCTCCGAGAAGCAATACGTGTTCCATCAGGAGAGCGACTTAGGGCCGCGTAATAGGAAGAGCAAGTAACAAGGTAACCTCAGAGGCATCCCTCTTCATTAGCTGCCTTACCAACAGTAATGCAATCAAGCAGGCACTCCTCAAGCGGAAGGTGTTGCAGGGTCTGCCTTCAGAAGACGACGGTGTATACACCGAGAGATGTATAAACTGGAATGTATATACCCCGAGAGGTATAGCTGTGGATGTACATTGAAGGCTTACTCTGATCTCCAAATATGTCGATGATTGAAGTGCATTTGGTGGACGGATACCAGGTGAATTGTGTTCACAATCAACCCTTTTATTAGAAATTAGTCCTTAAATAACCTTGTGGTCCGTCCGGGACCATTATAAAGTTCCGTACCATTATAAAGTCAAGACTGAGTAGCTTTAAATCTTTTATAAAAATTCCAAATTCCTGGGAGGCAAGACTCAAAATTAAAACAGTCTCTTGCATAATCCAGGTCAAGTACAGAAAAATACCCTCAAGGTGGATTTAATATTTACTACAGACTTTGGAATTGTTTAGTGATTGCTGAGAGGCTTTGTAATTACAACACTTAGTTTACATACACGTTCTGACCAGCCACAGGTAAAATCTTATGGCCGTCAGTTGAGTGTGTATATAACTTCAGCATTATAGTTTGTGGCATACTTGATATGGTCGGACGGTGTTCATGGTTATATTTACAATTATATTTACAAACAGGATAATCGATTCCTTGCTGTATCCATCTGAAACAAAAGGAAAAACACAAGGAAGAGACCAGTATATATTTATTTTCAAGGTTCAACGCAGTACCACAGCTACATGCCAGTACCCCGATTAGAGTCCCCATAAATTTTATTTATTCATTAACAATCATTTATTACGCCTTGTGAACTACTAGTCTTTGGAGAGTATAAAAACAGATGCACTATGAAAGCTTCTGGGGTGTTGGGACAGCAGGGTCACAGCTGGCGCCCCTGTCGTATTTATTATAATTTTAATCACAGGGAAGCGCTAACCCGTAGGGTTATACAGCGCATGTGGGGGGGATGGAAGGTATTCAGGCTCAATTCAGGGAGCTGGAGCACAGATACAATTCCCTAGATCAAGAGCCCCTCACCAGCATCAAGGAACCTCCCTTGAGGGACCGCTCTCGTAAATATATCACAGAGGTGCTGTCTGTGAAATCTTAATGTTATATTATAATAAAAAATGAAGCGCTAAACCTACAAGGTTTTACTATTATAAACCTCGTACATTAGTGGCACAGCGTTGGTCATGTCTAGGAACCGTACACACAATTTTTTTTTTAAGAGGAGTTGTTTATATTCTGTAGAGTAGCAAGATTATTTAGTTGGTTGCCGTAGTTCTACCTGCATTGCATCACCCAGGTCGGTAAGAGGGTCTGGTAGCCAGGGTTCTGTCTTCTGAGGTCGGTAAGAGGATCTGGTAACCAGGGTTCTGTCTTCTGAGGTCGGTAAGAGGATCTGGTAGCCAGGGTTCTGTCTTCTGAGGTCGGTAAGAGGATCTGGTAGCCAGGGTTCTGTCTTCTGATGTCGGTAAGAGGATCTGGTAGCCAGGGTTCTGTCTTCTGAGATCGGTAAGAGGATCTGGTAGCCAGGGTTCTGTCTTCTGAGGTCGGTAAGAGGATCTGGTAGCCAGGATCTGGTAGCCAGGGTTCCGCGCGCTGGGGTCAGTCAGCTGTCCAAATATTTTGATCTTCCCAATTCTACAGTTCTCACGAGTTTAGATTTTTGTACTTCGGAGTGTGTTGACAGCTGCCGTCAAAACCCGAATGTGCTGATTTGCCCTTTCCCTCACTCTGCTGACCACTGGCCGGGTACTGGGTTTAACACACTGGCCTCTGTCTCTCTCTTGGACCCTCCAATATTCTCATCTTTCTTTTCCCCTAACTTACGAGTGCCTGTATCGATACACATTTTTTTTCCGGGAAGCTTTATCTTCCTCGGTGTTCAATATTCCATTTTCTCTTTCTTGGCTTACCGTCCTTCCGTTTTGCACAAATCTCTTCCTCCTTAATTTTCAGATTTTCATTCAGTGATAGGATAATTGACACTAGTTTATATATATATATATATATATATATATATATATATATATATATATATATATATATATATATATATATATATATATATATATATATATATATATATATATAAAGCGCTGCATATAAATATCTAGTTGTGGAGGCTCGGTCCTCCCGTTGTGTAATCGTGAAACAGCCACTAATCTGACAGTAAAGATGAATCCAGGAGACAATCCACCATCCTACGGACTCTTCATCTCTCAAGAATCTCAGAAGACCTGGCTGTCGGTAGAAGATCTTCCTCTCTGGTATGGAGCAGGTAGAGATATTGTTCTACTGGGTGTCTCTCTCTCTCTCTCTCTCTCTCATCCCTTCCCACAGGCCTCTACCCCCTTACCCTCTCTCCTCAGATGAGAGGCTGCGAATTTGGAGCTCCGCCACGGGATAAGGTGAGGGGAAAGGGAAAAGAACGAAAGGGAGAGAAAAGCCTAAAAGAAGGTGGAGAGATCCAAAGGACGAAAGAGGAGGATTAAGTGAGAAAGGAAGAATGTGCAATAAAGAATCTGAGAGGAGCGAAATCTAAAGCAACTAGAAGAGGAGGAAAACTGTTCTTTTCTTTGTACTGAATATTTTTGACGAACAATTCTGCAGCGTCGCGCCTGGAATGTGGTAGTTTCATCTTGGATTTAATGTCTAAGCTGCTTTTCCAGTGAACAAGGATCCGCCAGTGCAGTAACAGAGGAAGCCATTGATTACAATACTTTTTCACTAGCACACTGGTGAGGATATAATTTTTTTTAAAATCTAGACCCCCCGAATGAGCTGTAAGGGCGAGTGGAGTCCTGACACTGTCACGATGGTGGCGATGGAGTGTAACTCTTAAAGTGGATGCAAAATGCAAGTCAAAAGAATTAGGTCATATAACCCGATTTACACAAATAACCCGTACTTGAACCTTTTACAAAGTTATACTGTGACTTTGTAAATGATCCAAGTCGGACCGAACGTCGTGGTAAGCTCCTCAATTCTATGTGCGGGTTATTTGTGTATTGTTCCAGTCAAGGTATTGTCCATTTTTTTGTTGTTTATAACCAGATTTCTCTGTCACGAAAGGTCTCCTTAGTCAGACCTCTAGTCCAGCTCGGGTAAACCAGCTATCACTTCTGTCGTGGACCATTACAGTGACACTCAGACCATTGAGTCCAGTACGGTAAATCAATTGCAGCTACTGTCGTGGTACACCGAAGGACCATCGCTGACACCACCTTCATGTGTCCGTAGGCACAATCTTGCTGTGCCCTCACCATAGCGATGGCATCATTGAACGGACCAACATATGACAGAATTATCAAACGATTTTCCACAATGAATGAACCAATATTAATATATCTCGGTTCGTTTATTATTCTGTGCCGAGGAGGATCCCAGAGTGGCTGTTAAAATATTCCCACCAGGAAAAGGTGGATAATAGAAGAAAACATTCACCACCATTCTTTCCCTAATTGGCTTTTCAGATGGCCATGGATATCACGATCCAGTGATAACCCCCACAATCACAACATCAAAAATCCAAGCACTGTACTTACCACACTTAAAACTCAAGTCCAGCTGGCTAATTTCCTCGACTCCATAACAATTACCATGATCACATTCAGCCTTGCCTCCACTCCGATCTCACTAATTCATGTATATCTGACGGATGTCAAGGCCTCAAAATCTCCTTCAACCCTTCCCTCACACGTTCCCTACCCATCCTTCCTACCGACGCAGATTTATACACCTTTTAATCGACCTATCATTCATC
Organism: Cherax quadricarinatus; assembly: GCF_038502225.1. NCBI lineage: Eukaryota > Metazoa > Arthropoda > Malacostraca > Decapoda > Parastacidae > Cherax > Cherax quadricarinatus. Next base: position 4,354,951 of record NC_091330.1, on the reverse strand, counting down.
ACTCATTATACTTGAGTAAGCAATAATTCCCTCTCCCTCTCTTTTAATTATTCTGTTCATATCCCTACACCGTCTCCTAATTTAGTCATTCCTTATTATTTGCACAATAATGGGACAATTAGGTTCAGTCCAGTTGTATCTCAAATTCCTTGAATCAAGAACACTTTACTAGCATCAAGGCACATTCCTCGATAGGTTCAACACGAATTTAGCTGTGCAGCGGAGAAGCAACTCTAAGTGAATATAAGAATATATTTTGACGGCGCTGCTGGTGGGTCCAGGGCTCCTGTGGGAGGCTCTATACCTTGACAGGATATTAAAAGCTCATGATATCTCCACCAGCATCAGCACCAGCCCAGCTCCCTCTGCCTGCCTTCTTGTCAGCTTCCCTGTCCTTCTTGCCAGCTTGTCTTCCTTCTTGCTTGCACAACTGCCTGCTTACCTACCCTCTTGCCTACCTCCTTGTCTGCTCGCCTGCCTGCTTACTTGCCTGCCCATCTGCCTTCCTTCCAACCGAGCCACGGGAGGAACTGATATTTTACAGAATAGCCAGGGAGGCAGGTCATATTAAGAGTGTGATAAAAGGAGATTGCAGAGAGGGAGGGCGTGAAGGAACCAAGACAGGGAGGTAAATAGTAGATAGCAGTGGTGGTACTGATGGTGGTGATAACAGTAGTGATAGAAGTGGTTGCGGTAATAACCGTACTAGTGGTAAGAGTGGTAATAGTAGGAATGGTAATGGGAGCATTAGTGGCAGTGGTAATAGTGATAATGGTAATAATGTAGATGGTGGTAGTAATATAAGCAGAAGGAATGATAACAGTATCAGTATTAGTGGTAATAGTAGTAGTAGTAGTGATGGTAACAATATAGTATTGTTAATAGTTGTGCTAATGGCAGTTGTAATAATAGTATTTAGTAGCAATATTATTTGTAGTAGTAATAGCAGTGGTAAGAGCTGTAGTATTAGTGTAATTGTTGTAAAATCTTATCCCCTTGGTCAACAATGGAATAAGCCGACTACTTAGCAACACTGGTGGTAGATTATGCCAAGAGCACTCTTATTCGCTCTTCAGTACGTTATATTAAAGAAAACGTTCAGCCACGCCTTGTTTCTTCAGTTAGAACTCGAGACTGGACTGAACAAGTATGCAGAAGATGATCAGATACGCTATTTTATGACTCCAACGTCGGCCTTGGAGGCCCAGCCACCGCTCCAAGGAGTGGCTTGGCGCAGGTGAAATCAGGCGTTGCTAAGAGTCGAGGCCGCTACCATCAACACCATTACTATCACCACCTCCCATTACTATCACCACCCCCCATTACTACCATCACCATTAACACCATTACCACCACCATTGCGACCATTAACACCACTACAATCAAAATCATCACCACAAATACCACCCCTGCTAACACCACCACTATTACCATCACCGCTACCATCACCAGAAATACTACCACCACCTCCAGTACCATAACCACTTCCATCACCATGACCACCACCACCATTTTCCCACGAAAATGCAAAAATCAGCTTATCAAATCCCCATTATTGGAATCTGATAATCCACAAATTATTTTCCTCTTAAAGTTTATATTCGACTCTGAACAAATGCATTTAAATTCTCGTTTTCCTTCTCACTGTTCCTCAAAAATTATGAAAAAAAAAATATTGTGAATCAGAAATTTCAGCACCAAGAGAGACTGTTTACTTTTGTTTTGCTTTTGTTGGTTTTATGAAGACTTATTAGTTAACTCTTTTGTCCTTCGGCTCAGGAGGTCGACAGTCACCTGTTTAGGGCGTCGACAGTCACCTGTTTAGGGCGTCGACAGTCACCTGTTTAGGGCGTCGACAGTCACCTGTTTAGGGCGTCGACAGTCACCTGTTTAGGGCGTCGACAGTTACCTGTTTAGAGCGTCGACAGTTACCTGTTTAGAGCGTCGACAGTTACCTGTTTAGGGCGTCGACAGTCACCTGTTTAGGGCGTCGACAGTCACCTGTTTAGGGCGTCGACAGTCACCTGTTTAGGGCGTCGACAGTCACCTGTTTAGGGCGTCGACAGTCACCTGTTTAGGGCGTCGACAGTCACCTGTTTAGGCCGTCGACAGTCACCTGTTTAGGGCGTCGACAGTCACCTGTTTGGGGCGTCGACAGTCACCTGTTTAGGGCGTCGACAGTCACCTGTTTAGAGCGTCGACAGTTACCTGTTTAGGGCGTCGACAGTTACCTGTTTAGGGCGTCGACAGTCACCTGTTTAGGGCGTCGACAGTCACCTGTTTAGGGCGTCGACAGTCACCTGTTTAGGGCGTCGACAGTTACCTGTTAGGGCGTCGACAGTTACCTGTTTAGGGCGTCGACAGTCACCTGTTTAGGGCGTCGACAGTCACCTGTTTAGGGCGTCGACAGTCACCTGTTTAGGGCGTCGACAGTCACCTGTTTAGGGCGTCGACAGTCACCTGTTTAGGGCGTCGACAGTCACCTGTTTAGGGCGTCGACAGTTACCTGTTCAGGGCGTCGACAGTCACCTGTTTAGGGCGTCGACAGTCACCTGTTTAGGCCGTCGACAGTCACCTGTTTAGGGCGTCGACAGTCATCTGTTCAGGGCGTCGACAGTTACCTGTTCAGGGCGTCGACAGTCACCTATTCAGGGGGCCGACAGTCACCTATTCAGGGCGTCGACAGTCACCTGTTCAGGGCGTCGACAGTCACCTGTTCAGGGAGTCGACAGTCACCCAAATACTCAGAATGCAGAGCTGAGTGACAATTACTGACGGGGGTGACAACACTGTGTTGTTACCTCCCGTTAATTAACGAGAACACCTGCGTTGGCACATCCCGCTAACGACAACGCCTGCGTTAACAACGCCCTTTAACGACACTTACGTTGCCGTAAATACCTGTGTTAGCGTTACATCAGTAACGCTACCTCCGAGTTACATGCTTTATTATCCATAATTACATCAACAAAATCATCACTACTACATACTGTCACAATTCCACACCATCAGACCACATCATCACATCACCACACCAGCCACACCATCACATTAACACACCATCACACCAGCCACACCATCACATCACCACACCGGCCACAGCATCACATCACACCATCATACCAGCCACACAATCACATCACACCACATCAGCCACACAATCACATCACCACACCACCGGCAACATCAGAAACCCTCCCAGAATCCCAGCAATCAGCAGCTGCAGCACCACCAGCCTCAGCAGCTCTGTAAAATGATGTCGACAACCTTAAAAAAAGTCTTTAGCTAGTTCCCTATTTCCCACGACCTCCAAGTTAAAGGCATCGAGCCATTTAAAGCCTTCAAACTTTTTTTTTTTAATCTTTAGCGTAATCCTTATTCACCATTACTGCTAAAATTAGTAGCGCCATCATCACCATCACCACCAACATCACCACCAGCAACAGCATCACCAGCAGCATCACCACCAGCATCACCACCAGCATTGCCACCAACAGCATCAACAGCCACATCATCAATAGCAACATCACAAGCCACCACAAACTTCTATCATTTCTCAGATTCCATCTCTCTAGGCAGGGATCCTAGCACCACTCAACCGTTGATACAAATCTTATTAATTAATCATTATCCTATTGCACGCTGCATCTCGCTAATTAAAGCCTCTCACTTGCTGTAATGTAGCCAGTGTGTATCCCCCAAAGTTTGTTTACGCGTACGGTCACGCACTCAACCTGGCTATTCACAGACACAAAGGTTATTCAGACGTAATGAGGAAATGGAGAGTCCCAGACATAGTTATTTATTGAATGATATTTTGTGGTACAATGAAGCTGCAGAGTCCCAGACCTATTTATTGAATGATATTTTGTGGTACTATGAAGCTGGAGAGTCCCAGACTTAGTTATTTATTGATTGATATTTTGTGGTACAATGAAGCTGTACAAAAACATCGTGGCGCAGGATGTAATTTACATGGGTTCGTACAGGTTAATATCCTCCCTCTCTCTCCACACAGTCCGACGTAGACTATTAGGTTTGAGGTATATAGATTACGCGATGGTAACTAAGGAGTACTTTACCTATACTCTAACCCAAGGAATAGTCTAAACCCTATCCAAATGGGGTTTAAACTAAGCTTTCAGCGTATAAACACACACGACGTAAACCTCAGAGTATATACTCAGTGTTCGGCGTAGGATGGCCTGCCATGAGTTTCCAATAATGACCTGAGTTATGCAGTGGGACTCTGATATTGGAGCATTACGTATTACAGGTAATTTAAATGGGCCTTGGTCTAGTCTGTCTCTAAGCCAGATGTACGAGTTTCCTGATCCCTCATTACATAGATCATCAAGACTATATTCAGTTGTGAGGCGTATACGCTTCTCATTGCTCTGGCAAACATTCACGCCACAAATTCCTGCATCTGTAAATTGCCATTATTGCAACCAGAGCAAGTGATAACACCTCAATTGCACATCACACTGCGTATGACGCATTATCATTCCGGCAAGAGACCGGTGAAGTATACAGCGTTTGCGTATAAATTACTCAGTCATATATATGTATATATATCATTCTTTCAGCACATCAGAGGCAATGAAAGTCTATAGGTCGTTAGCATGTAAATATATTTACGACTCGTGAATGGCTCACAAACGGCTTGGAAAACATTTGTAAACAAATATCTCTTGAACTGGATAAACGAGCCTGGTTTCTGCTATGAATAAATTTTCCCTGCTAAAAGCTAACTTTGTAAAGCCTCGTTTATTGGTGATGGTTGTCAGCTTGACGGCATTCAGGAAAGTGGTGATGTACTCGGTAATGATACACTCGGAGATGTGTGTTACACTCAGGGGTGGAAACACGACCATGACCGGTCGGTATTGTATACCGGTCATATACAGAGAATATTATCTATCGGTATATCACGCCATTTTGAATTTTTTTCTAGTTTGTTCTTTTTAACCGAAGGCTTTCAGCTAAGTTTTTTTTTCCAAGGAAGTTTTTCAAAGACGTTTTTTCAGCGAAGTTTGGTATATAATCCAGAGCTGTGAATTAAGATTATCATAATCCAAAGTTTTTTCTTGTTAGATTCTATATTTTGGAGCTAAACCTTTCCATATATTTATTTTGCCTCTTCAATTCTGTGTTTGTGTGTGAAAATTCCTTCACTTTACAAAAATTAAACAGTTTTCGAGTCTTCAAAGGTTAAGGACTGACTGCGAGAGTAGGGAGTCGGTCCCACTCTCAGTAGACGGAAGATCAAGCCTTCACTACACTGAATGACCTGGAATTCTTAAGATTCCTAGCGCGTCGCACAAGTCACCATCCTACCGAGGGTCTTAAGGATTGTCCAGCAAGAAACTGCTGCTGCTTACTGGAAAGGTTTGCGAGAGCCACTATTGCGACCCAATTACGATATCCACCCCCCCCCCTTCACGGTCTTAAGGTAGCAATCTGTGGTCCCGGCAGCAAACAGCGTGTGAATGTGTGTACTTACCTATCTTTAATCACCTATTTGTGGTGGTAGGTGTGGAGTCACAGCTCTTGGCCCCGCCTCTTAGCTGGTCACTACTAGGTCCTCTCCTTGCTCCATAAGCTTTATCTTATCTCTTCTTAAAGTTATGTATGGATCCTCCCTCCATTACATCATTCTCCGCATTGTTCCACTTTCTGACAACTCTATTGCTGAAGAAACACTGTTTGTATATGTGCGCGAGAGAGTGTGCTCGAGTGCGTGCGTGCGGGCGGGCGCTGCGAGGTGACGTGACCCGCCTGTCTGACTCAATATTTACCAAGTAACATCAACATTGTCACAGCGTGCCGGGGAGCTCTGTGGTCAGACTCACTGCCTCTTTCACCGTAAATCTGCACAGAAACTTTTTTTCCACATCGGCATTTATAGAGGAGGAATGTAAATAGGGAAAATGAATATCAGACAGCGGATAAAAGGAGAAATAGAGAGAGAGAGACAGAGAGATTAAATATATCTTTGCACTGAAGAATAACGTGCTCAGTGGAACAAAGTGCGCTTTGAAATAAGAATAGCAACATCCAAAACATTTTTTGCGCATTCCTGAACACTTAGTTATGTTGCATATTTGAGTGTGTTCGTAATGGGTTGCGAGGGCTATTATTTTGTTTATAGTGAAGGCTATTCAGCGCCTGGGGTATGGGAGGTAATCATTCTTGATACGAGACTGGCAGAGTCCCTCCAATTCCTACAATCATGACCCTTTCACCGACATCAACTTGACGTAGCAGCTGCCTGGTGTGTCAGGAATCACATACACACACACACACACACACAGTCATATTTACTATTTTCACATCATAAGCTTTAATAATCTTTGCTTTCTCTAACTGTCAGTGTGTTTTTATCAGCTCTCCACCATTCTGTGTGTGTAGCGTTGATTTTATTTGCCCCATAAAGAATTCAATACTTTTAGCTAGTCCATTCGTGTAACATCCGGCACTGGTTTGTTGACAGCTAAAGCCAGCACAAAACTAATACTCGAGGCTTTTAGTATTCCATCCTCCTCGCCGGCCGCTTTATTAATGTTTGCGTATACACAACTTCACGTGTGATTTTCACTCGTATATGAATTCATGTGTGATTCGGGTTTCAACTAAAATACCATTTGTCATGCATTATAATTAAATACTATATTCCAGAGGGACTCTTACAGTGGAATATCTGTAAATGCGACTCGTTGAGTTGTCTGATTTACAAATCACTGGTTAATTAAACTGTTCATGCTGCCATTAATAATTAACTGCTATCATTATATTGTTCAGTTATCTTAGCAATTGCTGCTATCATTACCAATGTGTTGCTGATACGATTGTCATATAGATAATTACTGTATGAGCAAATTGACTGGAAGTAAATTAGTAGCAGTCAAAAGCATATCCACAATTCGTTCCAAATCAAAGTCTTGTCAAATTTTGACGAAAGGGAGAACGATAAGCGCTATTTAGGCAGAGAATTTAGCTACTAGCTTCTTAGGTACTCAAGCCGCTCAAACTTCGTCACCTCGGAAAAGTGTCTCAGCGTCAACGAAACTATTTGATGATATCCAGGTTGACGCAACTCTAGTGACTTCAGACGAGCGTTCGTGGTGAAGGCAACCTGAGGTTCAACCTTCGTCACTGGTAACAGGTGGTCGTAGCACAAGTTCGAGTCGTCCTCTTCTCGTCTTCCCAAGGAGACACTCCTGCGAGGTTCTGTCTCCCTTCGCCAGTCTTTTGACCTTGTGGTAAAGTGAAATATATGAAAACGAATACGTGGTCATTTATAATTTTTACCTTCTGGCTTCTGTATATCCACCGTTTGTCTCTCTTATACCACAGACACACACACAAGTTTAATGGTTAGTTTTAAAAAGAGAAGATAACCAAGGATTAGTATGTTGTGGCTTTGTATCATAAAAGAGAAAAAAAAGTCTGTGTGTGAGCATTATGGGGGAATAAGCCAGCTGTGTCTTCCGGTTAATATGTATGGCAACATTGTTATCGAAAGAATCATGGGAAAGATAATGTAAGAATGTCAAGGAATAAGATGGATTTAGGAATGGAAGCCGTCTAGGTTAAGATTTTGCGTTGAATAACAAAAGTAATACTTAGGTAAGGGGGAAAAGGAACAGTTTGTTACATTTAGGGATTTAAAGAAAAGGCAATCGGATTGTAATCTCTAGTTTCCTAAATCAACAGCCTCCCCCACTCACTTTCATAAAAGTACCTCCCTGGAAGGGCGTAAAAATATTTAGTGAAAGAGAGGACAGTGAGGTAGTTCGATCATATGGAAAGGACGGAGCAGGAAATTTTGATTAAAAGGGTGCATAAATCTGGGGTCAATGGAAGGAAATACAGCGAACTTCCGAGGAAGGGTTAAAAGGAGGGTGAAGGTTTTGAGAGCTAGGGGCTTGACCGCAATGCAGGCAAGCATGGATGAGTTAGAACACGATGAGTGGTTTTAAAGATTCTGATGTGCCACTGGAATACAAACCAGTAGGATCTATGAAAGGATTCAGTGAAGCAGGTTAACAGGATCTCTGGAGGTGGGAAGGATGGTGCTGGGCCTTGGAAGATGAGTCGGGGGATGACTGATTGCTTTTCTGATGGTTCTCACATTGAAGTTAGAAGACATGCTTGTACTGCATATATTTTGGCTCCATCTTGCTTCTGTCGTGTTCGTTTGTGCTTTGACCGAGCGCAAAGTGACACTTAAAACGCAAAGATTTATCCTTTTTTATAATACACATAATTTATTGTCTTGCATAGAGCAGCGAAACACACACTACACGTCCAGTGTATTCATGTGTGCAAGGAAACCGCCACTATTCTAGATGCCTGTGTCCACACACACACACACACACACACACACACACACACACACACACACACACACACACACACACACACACACACACGAGCTAAGACACGACCCCCTACAACCACAGTTAGGTGAGTAACTTGGAAAACATACACTGTTTCACCTTGCATCCATACGTTCAAGCACTCATGACTCTCTGTATCCATTAATCAGTTCAGACTGCAAAATGCGTAAACAGATGCCTCTATTCCCAGGGCGGAGAAGATTTAGGTGGTAAGACAATGTATTACCAGGATGCACAAGCTTAAGATCCTGCCAGAGAAATACATGTGATATCCTTCTCCTCCTCTCATCCCTCTCTCCCACAATCTCCTACCTCGATTCCGGCACAGAAGATTTGATTTAGCTCCGCATCGTCGCCGTACATATTATAATATTTAACGCCCCTGTTTACGAGTGCTTCATAGGGCATGAAGACGCCCACCCTTAAGAGTGATATCATGGATCTTGAGATCTGCAGAAAGTCTGGGCTGCAATTCCCATACTGAAGTTTCATTTTTATCAGGTCTTGTAAAAGTCTGCATTCCAAAACAGACTCATTTAACCTACAGTTAACCTACAGTTAATGGAGCCACTATGCTACCCTGGAAGGATGGAAAGCAGATTGCCTGGGACTACACCTGTGACGCCACATTGGCAGACACCTACTTGCCATACTCCGTAGTGGAAGGGGGTGGAGCTGCCAGCCACAGGGAGACCCAGAAGATCCGAAAATATGAAGACCTTCCCCCTTGCTATAACTTCATCCCAATAGGGTCGGAGACCCTTGGAGCATGGGGCAATGGTGCTCTAAAGTTCCTCAAAGAGCTGGGTGAAAAGCTCATCATAGAAACCAAGCACCACAGGGCGACCAGCTTCCTCTTTCAGAGACTCAGTGTTGCGATCCAGAAAGGAAATGCCTGCAGCATTCTGGGCACGCGGCCCACCGCCGGGGAGCTGGACGAAGTATTCGAGATGTAGCTCTGAGTTACCTATGTTGTTTTACTTTCTGTTGTATTTTTGTGAATGTTTTGTAAATGTATTTTGTCTTTAAATAATATATATATATATATATATATATATATATATATATATATATATATATATATATATATATATATAATGTCCTCGACGCCTTAGTCCACTACGCCACTATGTTTCAAACGTTAGGTGCGCAGAACCTGCCTAGCATGAGCATATTCGTGGACATTAATTGTTACACCAACTAATTTCGTTCTACTCCAGTTTGGGATATCAATCTCACGACTAGTACACACATTACTGCATCCATGAAACAAGTGGTTTTAAAGAAATTAACAATATTGCAACTAACCGGTGACTGACTGGGGCGTCTTACCATGTCGCTCCAAATATTTAATTTCCATATATTTTATGGCCCAAATAGGACAGAAACATCGTGACAAGTTTCATTCTCTTAAGTGCGGGTTGTCTGTATATTCTTACAATCACGGTATTGTGACCTTTTTATTATTCAATTTCCATTAGTGAGGCAGCATAGAATGAACAAATTCCCAACATACATTCAACCCCCAGACTGGCTGCGACTCGTGTTTTTACCGACGCTTTGGGTCGTTAAGGATTTGCGTTGAAAAAAAAAAATGTTGCATGCAATTTCCCCTTTAACTAGAGCCTCGACTTGTTAATTGAGCAGAAAACATTTTTTTATCTAACATTTAAATAAATTTTATAAAGCTTTGCATTTTGGGGGGAGGGGGACTCCCTCTCCCTCTCCCTCTCCCTCTCCCTCTCCCTCTCCCTCTCCTTCTCCCTCTCCCTCCTTCTCCCCTCTCTCTCTCTATTACGATTTAGCTAAATTGGTATAGGTCTCGGTAACTACATATCACAAACTACTCCACTTAATTTACCAGTATTTCGTATCAACTGATTCAAAGGTAACATCTCATTTGTGTTGTATAGTCCAGAAAAAAATCTTAATTTCTCCCCCCCCCCCCAGAAAAAATGTAAATATGCCCTAAAATGTCTAGCCACTAACTTTTAAAACTCTGGACGATTTGTTTTTATTCTCTTGCATAATTTCGGACGTTAAATACTTTGACAGATTGTCAAGGTAAAAACCCACAAGATCTTACGACTGTTATGGCAGAAGCAGCTGCAGCTGGAGGTCAGCAACAGCAGGTGATCCAGCAGCTGCATCGCCACCACAACCATCACAAGCAGTGCCAAAAGCGCAACTAACTGTACCTAGTAGGTGTACAACCACTACGAACCAGCAGCGCCATCTGTACAACCAGCAGCGTCATCCCAAACGATGGCAAGCAGCACCAGCTGCAGAAGCGCCACCAAGTGAATTGGTAGCACCACCAGTAGTTATAGCATCAAAGTACCACAACTAGAATCGTAGTAGTAGCACCACCATCACCTAACAGAAATCGCAAGAACCAGTCTCCACTCAAGGACAAGTCTCCACCCAAGTACAAGTCTCCACTCAAGGACAAGTCTCCACACAAAAGTTTCCAAACAACAACAGATAAAAACAGTAACTACGCAACCACTGTTAGTATATCGTAAAAATAATTCGTTCACAGACACCACCATTAAGTATTAACAAAAGCCATCAGCCAGGAATCTTCTGAACCATCAGCGTCTGACAAGTTACAGCAGTAATATTTACTGCCAGTATGATCATGATGACATGTGTGAGGTCATGGGATTTTATTGATAAAATCCCTAGCGGGCGAAACGTCTTGTAAATAAATAACATAACCTGCTCGTTGTGACAGTGTTACCAGCATCGTACAAGGGGGGAGAGAGAGAGAGAGAGAGAGAGAGAGAGAGAGAGAGAGAGAGAGAGAGAGAGAGAGAGAGAGAGAGAATAAGCAGTTGAGTGTCGTGATTTACAAAACATTTAGGACTGTTTGGTTATTTAACATAAAAACAAAGTTTCTGGCATCACTGTAAAGTCACTGCCATCATTACAAATTTCGGCTATCTTAACAATTTGCTGCCATTAAGACCAATTTGCAGCTATCGTGGCTAATTTACTCTCATATTACAGATGTAATCACAAACCTCGCCGCCAGGGTTGGGAACCCAGCGTCGGGTGATGTGGCGGCTGAGGAAGTGGATGAGGGAGGTAGGGGGTGATAAAGAGGGTGAGGATGTGGATGAGGGGGGTAGGGGGTAATAAAGAAAATGAGGATGTGGATGAGGGAGGTAGGGGGTGATAAAGAGGGTGAGGATGTGGATGAGGGAGGTAGGGGGTAATAAAGAAAATGAGGATGTGGATGAGGGAGGTAGGGGTGATAAAGAGGGTGAGGATGTGGATGAGGGGGGTAGGGGTGATAAAGAGGATGAGGATGTGGATGAGGGAGGTAGGGGGTAATAAAGAAAATGAGGATGTGGATGAGGGAGGTAGGGGGTAATAAAGAAAATGAGGATGTGGATGAGGGAGGTAGGGGGTAATAAAGACTATGAGGATATGGATGAGGGAGGTAGGGGGTGATAAAGATGTGGGTGACGGAGGGAAGGGGTGAGAGAGGGAGGTGGTAACTGTTGCTATCACTAATGACAGGGGAGGGGGGAGTAAATACAGTCAATACAAACACAGTCTTGACCAGGGGTCCCCAAACTTCACCTTATCGATACATTCATGAAGTTTCAGACTGTTCATTGACCTCCAAACATTTATTATATTAAATTAATTTAATAATTCGTACGTTAACTAATAGTACTACGAATAATAATAATGGCATTATAAAAAATAGGTAATAAATAACGAAAAATATAAGACTTTGCATAAACATTTTTACCGAAATTGTTGATATCATTAATTAGTGATGAGAATATAGTGGCTCTGTACCAGAGTTAGGAGTACGTTCAGTACGAGAAGTGAACAGGATTACTACACAGTACGTATGTCCTTGAAGAATTGAAACACTTATGAAACATATGGGACTGATGGACTGAACACATCGATTCCAGGCTGAAGGACTGATTACCTCAAACTGCTCCTCTCCTTATACCTTCCTATTTTGTATTGAACTGATGAAGCCACGGTGTGACGAAACGCTTCTTCAATAATGATTCCCATATGCTGCATAAGTGTCTCAGTTCTTCAACTTGTGTCGGTTTTCAAAACCATTTATCACACACATATATCCTTCCCGGGACAGGAGATATGAGACAAGAGGGAGGGCGGAAAGTCACAGATATACAGCGCAAAACACATCCCCAGACATTTAACTGACCCCCCTTCCTTTTGACTCCCCAGCCTTTTATCGACCCCTTCGATATCACTGGAACCTGGTCTTGACAAACTTGCTCTCAGCTAAATAATAAAAAAAAATAATCCTTCTATCCGAGCGCTTTACTTCGCTACTCTGTTCCAGAAGTTCAATTTAATCTTTTTTTTTTTTGGTATTTGTCGTGGCCACCTGCCTGAGGGATGAAGTTCCTCGCAAGAAACAAATACTTTTACCAGCTGGTCTCGTTCTAAGACACTGAGTCTCAGAGACTTCCAGGACTAAATCATTTCATTTGTTCTCAGGGAAATTTCATTAATATTTGCTATGGTTCTTAGTCAGGCATTGAGGTTGCTCGAACCCCATTACGAGGCTGCCGAGATGAGCAAGTGTCGGAGGTGATACACAAATAACCCACACATAGGAGAGAGGAAACTTATGACTACGTTTCGGTCAGTCTTGGACAAGTCACAGGACGGAGGGAAACGTCGACGCACGCCCACCCAGCCCAGCCCAGCCCAGCCCAGCCCAGCCAGCCTCTCTCTCTATGTGCGGATTATTGTGTACTGCTCCGGTCACGGTATTGCCCCTTTTTGTTCTTCGTCGGGGTAAGTCAGGCTGTTTGTGCTCGCTGTACGCAGCCCACCGTAGGCACCACAGCATGGCTGATCAGGCACAGCGTGTAATTCATCAATGTGGATAGCGAACCCATGTAGAGTAACTTTGGGAACACCAAGTCTGGAGTTTATCTTGAAGGAACTGGACATCTTGTCATGCTTTGTATACAGGTAAGGCTTTCATCTTCCACCTGTACTGTCTTATCCACGTGAAACTCTTCTCACAAAACCATTGTTTTCTGGCTGGCTGCCTGGCTTTGATGCGTTCGTAGGGCTGCGCGTGTTCGCGTACGAGCGCGTGTCTTTGCACGTTTACGTGTTTACTCGTGTGGTTCTGCACTTTTTCTCGTTTGTTTGTGTTTGGAATTTAGAAATTTCCAATCTTCAAGTTTATTCTCCGTTCGCTGAACTGAGTTGAGAAAGTTGCTGGGGGAGTTCCAGCTAAGCTCCTTAATATTTTCACTTTAATGGATATTGCTGTTAGAAGCTTTCTTTTTTCAGAGAGGTCAGTCGCTTTCTCTTCGTCCTCCACGTCCTCGCCCTCCGCATCCTTGCCCTCCGCATTCTCGCCCTCCACGTCCTCGCCCTCCACGTCCTCTAATTCCGTCTTCTTCCTCATCTTGTATGTCCTTGTCCTCCAAATTCCGTCCTCTAACGCCTTTTACTCAGCGTCCTTGTCTTTCTAATTTTGTCCTCTTCCTCTTCTTGCTCTTTCTCCTCTTCCTCTTCTTCCTATCTTCATCACAGAAAACATCATCTGTACTTCTTAGGGCGTGAGAGCTCATTGCAGGTGATGCTGTGCTCTTTTGTTTTTGAGCTCCCAGAGGCTATTATCTCCATGGAACACATTTCTCTTCCTTCCATCTTATCTCCCCAGTAGTACGCTGTGGTGTTGGTGATGATGAGCTTTGATGTATTGTGGCGGTGGTGGGTTCTGGTGGCGGTGGTGGGTTCTGGTGGCGGTGGTGGGTTCTGGTGGCGATGCTATGTTACACTGTGTGGATGGTGGTGGGTTGTGAGGGGTTGTTGCTGTTCTCTGTAATGATACTGCTCTCTGGTGGTAGTTGTGGTAACGGCAGCGGTGGTAGTGGTAGTGCAGGTAGTGGTAAGTGGTGTAGTATAGTGTCTGGTTACAGTGAGAAGTATAGTACATTGTGTACTGTTAAAGAGGTGTATTATAGTGTCTGGTTATAGTAAGAAGTATAGCATAGTGTCTGGTGACGGTGAGAGGTGTACAGTGTCTATTTTTTTGTAAGAGACGTATTACAGTGTCTGGTTATAGTGTGACGTGTAGTATAGTGTCTGGTGATGGCGGTGATATACATTAATTAAACAATAAGATAAATAAGATAAAAAGTAAACTAAATTCTTATCAAAACTGAAATTACACTAAATAGATTCGCCTATGAAATGTTAGATTCTTAAAATAAAGAACAAACACTGGAAAATAAAGGCGAGAGAATAGGAGATTTACAGTGAAAGTTACAGTGCTTCTATTTACCTTTCTAAGGACATCCAGTCCTTACAGAAATCTAAAGAGTTCATGCACTAAGATAAATAACAAGAAACAAAGACAAACTACGATAATTGGTGTCTGTACAATAACTGAAGAATGTTTCTAATGATCAGCTTCAAAGTTTGTGTTCTGTCAAAAAATAAAAAAAAAAGGTTAGCATCGATTTGGGTCTGCAAGTTTTAATTGGTCAGTTTTATTAAACGAATTAGTTTTCGTTCAATAACACTGGTCAACAACGCTTTCAGTTCACGTTTAAAAACTTTCCCAACTAATTTTGGGACGCTGAAGTCAATTCCGAACTTAGTTTTGCTCCAACACGTACACTTTCTGTGAAATGGAACCCCCACGGTGAAGGATTTCAGTCATCACGGAGAAAAGATATCAGGGAAGCCTGACGGTCAGTGTGTTACAAAGAAGCCTGACGGTCAGTGTATCACGAAGGAAAGATACCAGGGAAGCCTGACGGTCAGTGTGTTACAAAGAAGCCTGACTGTCAGTGTATCACGAAGGAAAGATACCAGGGAAGCCTGACGGTCAGTGTGTTACAAAGAAGCCTGACGGTCAGTGTATCACGAAGGAAAGATACCAGGGAAGCCTGACGGTCAGTGTGTTACAAAGAAGACTGACGGTCAGTGTATCACGGAGAAAAGATACCAGGGAAGCCTGACGGTCAGTGTGTTACAAAGAAGCCTGACGGTCAGTGTATCACAAAGGAAAGATACCAGGGAAGCCTGACGGTCAGTGTGTTACAAAGAAGCCTGACGGTCAGTGTATGACGAAGGAAAGATACCAGGGAAGCCTGACGGTCAGTGTGTTACAAAGAAGCCTGACGGTCAGTGTATCACGAAGGAAAGATACCAGGGAAGCCTGACGGTCAGTGTGTTACAAAGAAGCCTGACGGTCAGTGTATCACGAAGGAAAGATACCAGGGAAGCCTGACGGTCAGTGTGAAGATAGACTGCTGGACGCTGCTGCTGCTGCTAGAGAATACTACTCAACACAAGCGAAAAAGCCTGACAACTGTGATGCAAATATGCTTGTTTGACAGTATGGAAATTTTATATTTTAGTTATGAATATGTATTACGAATTTACATTAAGATTAGTTTTTTCCCTGCATGAACCACACTTAATATCTATGCATAATAGATATTAAGTGCGCGTGACCATTCCGACAGTGGCAGTACTGAGGCAGGTGTTTGAGCTTGTAATTACACTTCACACACACACACATTATATATATATTTATACATATATATTTACATATATATATTTATACATATATATATAATATATATATATATATATAAATTCAACCAAAGCATTTTTGAGAGTGATTTGCATATCAAAACCTCTGTGACCCACTTCAATGAAACCATCGGTGGCAAATTATATATATATATATATATATATATATATATATATATGTATAAATATATATGTATATATATATATATATATATATATATGTATAAATATATATATGTAAATATATATATGTAAATATATATGTATAAATATATATATATAAATATATATGTATAAATATATATATATAAATATATATGTATAAATATATATAAATATATATGTATAAATATATATATATAAATATATATGTATAAATATATATGTATAAATATATATGTATAAATATATATGTATAAATATATATATATATAAATATATATGTATAAATATATAAATATATATATATATATATATAAATATATATATACATATATATAAATATATATATATACATATATATATAAATATATATATATAAATATATAATATATATATATATAATATATATATAAATATATATATATAAATATATATAAATATATATATATAAATAGTAGGTAGTAGGTTGGTAGACAGCAACCACCCAGGGAAGTACTACCGTCCTGCCAGATGACTGTGAAACAAAAACCTGTAACTGTTTTGCATGATGGTAGGATTGCTGGCTTCTTTTTCTGTCTCATAAACACGCTAAGATAACAGGGATATCTTGCTACTCCTACTTACACTTTGGTCACACTTCACAGACACGCACATGCATATATATATATACATACATCTAGGTTTTTCTCCTTTTTCTAAATAGCTCTTGTTCTTTTTTATTTCTTCTATTGTCCATGGGGAAGTGGAAAAGAATCTTTCCTCCGTAAGCCATGCGTGTCGTATGAGGCGACTAAAATGCCGGGAGCAATGGGCTAGTAACCCCTTCTCCTGTATACAATTACTAAAAAAGAGAAGAAGAAAAACTTTATAAAACTGGGTTGCTTAAATGTGCGTGGATGTAGTGCGGATGACAAGAAACAGATGATTGCTGATGTTATGAATGAAAAGAAGTTGGATGTCCTGGCCCTAAGCGAAACAAAGCTGAAGGGGGTAGGAGAGTTTCAGTGGGGGGAAATAAATGGGATTAAATCTGGAGTATCTGAGAGAGTTAGAGCAAAGGAAGGGGTAGCAGTAATGTTAAATGATCAGTTATGGAAGGAGAAAAGAGAATATGAATGTGTAAATTCAAGAATTATGTGGATTAAAGTAAAGGTTGGATGCGAGAAGTGGGTCATAATAAGCGTGTATGCACCTGGAGAAGAGAGGAATGCAGAGGAGAGAGAGAGATTTTGGGAGATGTTAAGTGAATGTATAGGAGCCTTTGAACCAAGTGAGAGAGTAATTGTGGTAGGGGACTTGAATGCTAAAGTAGGAGAAACTTTTAGAGATATAAACAGCTATTGGAGG